>NC_090192.1:12526536-12814036 GCF_024679245.1 Pseudorasbora parva
TTTTATAACTCATTCATTTACATTATAAAGCCTTAAAATTCTTCATAATTAAGGACATGGCCACTTTGAGTGACAGGTGGATTGTCATTTGTCTGCTATCTGTTAGTTATCATGTCAACAGTTTGACATGCCAGTTATCTGGGAGTGACGCGCTGCTAAGATGGCATCGGCTGGCTTGACCCTACTTTACGCTTCAGAACTGCTCTTCAGAATCCTGTGGGTGATGTCACAGACACTACATCCATTTTTTTTTTAAGTGTATGGCATGATGTCATTGTTGTCACAGATTTGCGTTTTTGCTATTTACACAGAGACCATTTTCAAAAACTTGCACCTTGAAACCTGTTTTCAAAAGCACCCATTTTTAGGCACCCAAACGCAGTTGTTGTTTAAATGAACGGACAAAACGCATACAAAGTTTCACGTTTTTAGTTGAACGGTGCTGTGTAAACAGTCCCTAAGTCTATCCCTCACAACCTCGTTTTCATCTGCGTTAAATTCAATATGGTGTCTAACTTGAATCTGAAATGGCTAATATCACAATAGCAGAACAGCATGGAAAAGACTTCAGTAATGGAACAGCATGTGCACAATGACTCCCATACCATGCATAAAGTCAGCCAATCAGATCAGAATCGCCAGAATGAGAAAGTGCCTTCTAGTTTTGTGTGTAATAGGCACCAGATGCTAAATGAATGTTTTTTATTTTATTTTTATACACACTTTGAGTCAGTCAGCATTCATTAAAGCATTAGTTCTCCCAAATTTAAAAATTCTGTCACTATTCAGCATCACGTAGAAACAAAAAAGAAAAAAAACCCCTGAAGATTCATGTAGCTCATTTCTATATAAAACCACAAGGACCAAAGAACAGTACACAGTATAAAAACAACAGTTTAACGTTGAAATTATGCCTGATAGCAGCAAGCCAATAATTATGTTATTGCTGATAAACAATACATGGTAATTAAGTTTCATTTATTCCTTTGATGGCAAATCTAGATTTTTTTTTTTTTTTAACAATCATTACTCAAGTCTTCAGTCACATGGTCATTCAGAAATCATTCTAATCCTAATTTGGAAACATGATGTTTTGCTTCTTAAACTATTTTGGGAAAGCTTACAATGTTTTCAGGAATTTTAGATGCATAAAGTTCAAAATAGCTAAATTTATTTAAAATACTTTGTAACATCATACATGTCTTTACTGTCACTTTTGATAAATGTATTGCATCCTTTCTGAAGTAAAAAAAAAAATGCAGAAAGTATTACTGTAAATTTCTTAAATGCTCTCAATGCAAAATGCTTAGTTAGTTCATGCGTTCATTACCTCAAGGCTAGATTATTGTAATTCTCTATTGGGTGGTTGCTCTGCTCACTTAATAAACAAACTCCAACTAAATCTAGACTAAAAACACATCATCTTTACGATGGCATACACATAGAACATTCATTTATTTAATTTTATTTAAATAAGTTAAATGATTGTTCCCTTTCGTTCAGTCATTCCGACGTAATGTCAGTGACTGATGAATGGAGGTTTCGCTTAGAAGCCTATCATCTCCTCCGAGACTAGAAAAAGCCCAATGGCAGTGCCAATGTTATGGGCATGCGAGATTTGCACGCGGAACTCCGCCTACCCACGTGGGTATATAAGGAAGTAGCTGGCATAATCGCATATGTTTTAAGCTTCGGAGCCAAGGGTTACATACCTTTCACTCCTTAAGCCTTCTGAGTATTGTCAGTTCTTCGTGACGATCAGGATCTTCCAGTCGGTGTTGGTGTACGGCGCGTTCCAGCGGTCACATACTTCCTGCCTGCTGGCCTGACGATTGGTTTCCAGTTGGTGTGTGGTCCCCTGGGCGCTTCGGCATCGACTGCGAGGTTATTCCTCTCACAAAAGAGCTCACACGTGGCACGTCCTTTTCAGGATGTCTCTTTCGTGTGCTTCTGGGTGTGACCGGTCTGTGGCATCTTCCGATGGGCACTCACACTGTCTGACGTGTTTGGGCTTTCAGCACGCTCAGACAGGGCTTGTGGATGAGTCATGTTCCCACTTCGGGAATATGGCCATCTCCGTGTTGCGGTCGAGACTCAGTGAGCTCCGTGCGGCCGCCGGAGTGAGAGTCCCCTCCGTCACCCCCCGATCTGACGTTTCCGCGCGAGGCATCTCTTCGGCTGGTGGCCAGGGTGACCTTAGGGTGATGGTGTAGAATTCAGCTCCGACGCTCATGCCTCGGCCCACACCCCCCTCTGTTGCACCGGTACCCGTGAGCGTTGTGATGGAGCCCGCGGCCTCGGTTTCGACCAGTCCGCGGGTTTTTTTCGGCGCTCCGGAGGATGCCGAGATGTCGGTAACCGCATCACAAGGTGGGCTAGAGTCCTCCGAGGATGAGGATTCGGCTGTGCTGCCGCCTCCGGGCACGCCAGCCCAGAGCTGACAGTTATGCTTGCCCGGTCGGCCTAGGCGCTTGGTCTGGAGTGGAACCCTCCGCCCCGGCCAGAGCGTTTGCAGCTTGATGTTTGGTTTTTGGGTGCGCCACGTCAGGACAGCCGTTCTTCCCGGAAGTGCATGAGGAGGTTGCGCACTCGTGGAGGGCCCCCGTGACTTCTCGCGAGCGTTTGGCAACCTCTTCCGCCTTCTCCGCCCTCGATGGGGTGGCGGCTAGAGGGTACACTGGGGTCCCCCCGGTGGAGCGTTCTGTGTCGATACAACTGTGTCCCCAGAGCACCTCCTCCTGGCGTGCCGATCCTAAGCACCCCTCCAAAGCCTGTGGATTGACATTGTCTATGGTGTCGAAGACCTAAAGAGCTGCGGGGCAGGCCACCGCTTCTTTGCATGCCATGGCAACTCTTCAGGCCTACCAGGCCAAGTTGCTGTGTGACATGCACGAGGGTGGAGCTGACCCAGGGCTCAGAGATGTGCTGCGGGCCGTGACCGACCTCGCCCTCCGGGCAACGAAGGTTACCGCCGCTCCCTGGGCCGGGTGATGTCCACTTGTGTGGTCCACCGGGCCGCTATGCCACCCGAGTCCGGGCTGGTAACACTGCCTCGCTGCCCCACCGAGGGTACGCCGGTGCTCCGTATGACCCCTTTGGTACACTCCCTGGGAGTCTAGCGTGAGCTCCTCCCTGCTTTCGGGGTGTCTGGTTCACCATGTGTCATCATGCGTGCGGAGATCGCTACCCTACTGGCGAAGGGCGCAATCGAGCTCGTCCCTCCAGCCGAGATGAAGTCCGGCTTTTATAGCCCTTACTTCATTGTACCGAAGAAATCCGGTGGGTTACGGCCAATCCTCGACCTTCGCATCCTAAACCGATCCCTTCACAGGCTTCCGCTCAGCATGTTGATTGCGAAGCGCATTTTCGAATGCGTTCGTCCATGCGATTGGTTTGCAGCGATCGAACTGAAGGACGCGTACTTCCATGTGTCCATCCTTCCGCAACACAGACCGTTCCTGTGGTTTGCATTCGAAGGGCAGGCATATTAGTATGCTGTACTCCAATTTGGGCTAGCTCTGTCCCCGGGAACTCCTGGGGCATATGGCATCCGCAGCCGCGGTGACGCCGCTCGGATTGCTTAATATGAGACCGCTTCAGCACTGGCTTCGCGATCGAGTCCCGAGATGGGCATGGCAGTCTGGCACGCTCCGGGTCCCAGTGACTCGGGCCTGCAGACAGACACTCACCCAGTGGTCGAACCTCAGCTTTCTACGGGTGTGCCCTTTGAACCAGTTTCCAGGCATGTTGTTGTATCAACAAATGCTTCCACTACGGGTTGGGGTGCCATGTGCAATGGACATGCGGCCGCGGGCTCCTGGACAGAGAGCCAGCGCTGCCTGCATGTCAATTGCCTCGAGTTACTGGCAGTACGGTTCGCCCTGCACCGCTTCCTAGTGTTGCTGAAGGGTCAACATGTACTAGTCAGGTCGGCTGTTCTAGCGTACATCAACCACCAGGGCGGTCTATGTTCCCGGCGCATGTCCCAACTAAACCCGCCATCTAGTATTATGTAGTCAGAAGTGCCTCAGGTCCCTTCAAGCTGTCCATATCCCGGGGATCCTGAACCGTGCAGCCGATGAGCTCTCATGGATTCAGCCGATCCCTGGGGAGTGGAGACTCCATACCCAGTCAGTCCAGCTGATCTGGGATCAGTTCGGGGACGCACAGGTAGATCTGTTTGCTCCCAAGACTCGTCCCATTACTCTCCCAGCCTGTACTATTCCCTGACCGAGGGCACGCTTGGCACGGATGCACTGGCACACAGCTGGCCGCAGGGCCTACGCAAGTATGCGTTTCCCCCAGTGAGCCTTCTTGCACGTGTTTTGTGCAAGGTCAGGGAGGACAAGGAGCAGGTCATGTTGGTGAACTAGTACTCCTTGCAACAGCCCCTCTCCAGAACTAGTACTCCTTGCAACAGCCCCTCCCTGGCCGATTCCTCTGAGACAGGATCTCCTCTCTCAGAGACGGGGCACCCTGTGGCACCCGCAGGCGACAGGTTTGAGTACCCTACCACCTCAGGTGGTGGCTACCATCACTTCCGCTAGGGCAGAGTCCACGAGACAGGCCTATGCGTTGAAGTGGAACCTCTTTGTCAGTTGGTGTTCTTCTCGCCAAGAAGACCCCTGGAAATTCCCGATCGGGTCTGTGTTCTCATTTCTCCAAGAAGGGTTGGATCGAAGGCTGTCTCCTTCCGCCCTGAAGGTTTATGTGGCCTCCATAAAGAGGGTAGGGAACCTGCAGGCATTTTCAGTTGACGAAGCTTGCCTGGAATTCAGGCCGGGTGACTCTCGTGTGATCCTGAGACCCCGGCCTGGATATGTGCCCAAGGTTCCCACCACTCCATTCAGAGACCAGGTGGTGAACCTGCAAGCGCTGCCCTTGGAGGAGGCAGACCCAGCCTTGGCACTGCTTTGTCCAGTATTCGTCAGTCACTGACGTTCCGCCTCTGTTCCGCCTCTGTTGTAACGAGGGTTACATATGTAACCGAGACGTTAGGCTGCATGAACTATGTCAGCCGGAACCAGGAATCCTTCCCATAACACCCGCTGTACTCGTTACATCATATCCAGTCAGCTGGATCCGGGCCGTATCCAGATCAGATGGTGGACCTGCACCTATCCATGACCAACACATCTCCAAAGTGTCTGCAGAGACTCTTTTAACCTCTGTGAAGGCCTCATTTGTCATGTCATCCAGTGGCCCTGATCCTCAACAAACCCGTCTCCAGTGTGATGACTCTGATCTTCAACCAGATGGAATTGGACAACTATTCTGAATGTTCCAAGCTAATCTGACTTCTGACTTGTAATGTTTGTCTAAATCATAATCATACACTGTTTGTTCGTTGGCCAGAGGAGAACTGGCACCCCGAATGAGCCTGGTTTCTCTCAAAGATTTTTTATCCATTCTGTCACCTTATGGAATTTTGGTCCCTTGCCACTGTTGCTTTTGGCTTGCTCAGTTGGGGACACTAAATATTCAACTGATCTTCCTGCACAAGAAAAGGCCTTTCTCCTCGATGCCCCGGTCTCGCCCTCTGAACTTTTCGGCACCTCCGTCGAGGCGGTGGTGGGAAAGTTCAGAGAGGCGAGGGCGCGCTCAGCGGGGCGTATAGAACATGTATTCCGCTGAGGTCCGGGGTGGCGCCCAGGCAGGAGGGTGTCCCTGGCTCTTCGGGATTCGAGGATCACCGACTGGGCCAACGCAGCAGCGTGGCCTCTCGTGCGCCCCCTCCGTGGAGGAGTAGGACGCAGAAGAGGCGGGACACCCGCAACAGGAGGAGGGACATCGGGGAGAAGAACCGCTTCCAGCGCCGGAAGCAAGGAGGTGGTGAGTCTCCGCCCCCGAGGGCGCGGAAGTGAGTTTAGTGTCCCCTCCTTTGTTTTCTTTTCTTTTCTCTCCCCGGGCGCGCTTTACACCAGGCCGCGCGGGCCGATGATGAGCGGATGTGAGACTCTGACGGCCTGCCAAGCCGGTGTGTGAGAGCGCCCCACCCTCAGGTTAGTGCGACGAAGCATGCATGTTACATGAAGCGATGAGGCACTGAAGACAGCGGGTGAGTCCCCTTTTAGGGCAAACATTCTTCTTTTCAATGCCGTATGTTTGGACTCTATGCTTCCCTGAGGGATATGTTGTCGAAGGAAAGTATTAACAGATGGAAATGTGGGCCTGTAGTTCCCCGGCAAAGGTGGCTAGAACGATGTTTGTATAAACACAGTGGGTGTTTGTAGGCTGATGTTTGCTAGTGTAGCAACAGTAGTTTATAAGGCTGCTTCTCTTCTGGATATGTGTAATATGAGCAGATGAGGCCACCGCACATGCCGCGGGCATGTAGCGGCGATATAAACTGACGTATGTTCTCCTGGCGAACGTTTTTAGCTGTAGCCACCTCTGGGTAGCGGTGGCACCTCTGCTAGTGAAATATCTAGATGAATTTGTGAGGTTAGGCTAGCGCATGAACTACAGTAAGGTCTGTCCCAGTCCTTCTTAGGGCCGTTGTTGTGGGGTTATCAGACCGATGCTAGTGCATCAAGTTGGCCTAGGCTGTTGATGGGATGACGGTGGCGTCTCGCGGTGGCATATCGCCCTGGCATTTGCCCCGGGCTCCTGTCGGTATCCCCGCAGGAGCTTTGTATCCCTACCCGGCCTCCCCGTAGTAGGGTTGTCCAGCCAATGCCCACCCCCCTTCTGCATTTGGGGGTTGTTATTAATGCAAAAAGGTGTGTAGCAGAATGAATCGCGACTCAGCCAGTGGTCGTGGGGACGGGGTAGGCGTCTCTTCGCGGTGCGCAGTCAGACTGGTTTTGCTAGCCCCGCCCCCCAGAGCTAGTGCGGCCGCCACTTCGGGGCGGCCCCCCGGCTTGGTTCAGGAAATGGCCGGTTGTGTGTGTTCAGTATATCTCACTTTTTGCTCTGTGTCTTCTGCTTCACCTTTTAGGCTCGGGTCGAGCTGTACTTCGCAACCATCTGAAAGCATCGGTTGGTAGGATGCTCCCCTGGAGTCGAAACACTGTCACGGCTGACGCCCTTGCGCGGACGGCGGACCGCTGGACGACCAGACGGCCGCCCTGGAGGCAGGTGGCGTAAGTTGTACTCCCCTCGCTTTAGAGGGTACAAGGCGTTTTATGCTGAGTGCACTGCTGTGGGCATTGTGTTTTAGGTCCACGCTGGTAGGCGCTGCCTGAGAGACTGCGCCGTCGCAGAAGGCTGCTATGGGCCGCTGGGGCGGACCGACAATAGAAGGCGGGCTGGCGGGAGACGCCAGCCGAGGCAGTCCGGGCAGTTAACTCTGGGTCAGGTGGTAGGCCTCAGTAGGCCTCCCTGCGGGTGAGTTCCGACATCGTGGCCCATGTGAGCAGGGAGGGTTCTCCCCAACGATGTCGGCTGCAGCAGAAACCTCGTCATAAGTAGGCCCCTAACGGCCTCCCTGTGGATGAGTCCCCAGGTAGTGACTGGATACCCAGTCCTCATCAGCCAGCAGACAGCCACTGTCTGCCCGACTTTAAGGGCTCGCTGAGTTTCAGCACGCCTCACATGGCGTCCCCTGAGGGGGTGACCTAGGGTTCCGACCATTGGTTGACAGGATCTAGGCCGCTTTTGGCCTCCTGTAGGGTGAGCCCCGGTTCCCAGGTCTTGCGACAGTGTGCGTGGGTGCTAGCCAGGCGGCTAGCATAGTCTGCTATCAGGGACGGGCCGCTTCAGGCCGTCCTATGATCGTTTCCCGGTCCTGCAGGGTTTCCGGTGGGATTTGCCATCGGATAAGCACCGTATGTCACCAATCTAATAGGGAACTGCCATTCGGCAATAGGCCTCTCCAGGCCGCCCTAAAAGGTAGGAGGGGATTCTCGGACCAGGTCTCGGTGACAAGCTAGCCATTAGCATAGGTGGCTTCTGGCGTTATGGCCTCATGAGCCCCTGAGGAACCAGTAAAGCCACCTTCCTGCGGCTCTTAACAGCTAGCACTGGCGGTGCCAGGTAGAGGCGCCTCCTGGCCTCCCTGGAGGGGAAACGGTTCCCCTAAGCGGGAATGTAGAACTGGCTTTGGGCTGACAGCTAGCGGCTGCCTGCCGTTGGGTCCCGGCCTGGGCCGGTATAACTCAGTGGCGGGCTCGTGCCCTAGCACAACGAGTCTCCGTTTCTGCTGCGCAGTCCCTTCAGGACAGGGAACTGGCTAGCCTACAGCATGGTTTACCTACCAAGCTGGCTTAAGAGCTCCCCTCATTGAGGGTCGTCTGCGAGCTTACGGCCGCTTGGGTCTGATCAGACGGGCAGGCCCCCCTCGGGGCCTCCCGGGTAGATCAGTCCATAGGCCTTCTTTAGGCCTCCTGAGCACCCCTGTAATAAATGTGCTCAGTAGATCCTAGGATCGAGCAGAAGAGACTCCCCTCGATGGCAAGGGTAAGAAGCACTAAGCTGAGTACTGCTCTCCAGGATTCCCGTCTCCGAGTTCCGGTCTGAGGAGGACACTGCCACTTTGCAGTCCCTCAGTCTGGATGCTCATAAGTAGAGCGATGTCCGGAGGCTCTGTTTTGACAGACAGGGTTGGCCAAGCTGGGGTGTCCCACAGAAGTGATGCCAGGTGAGGCCTCCCTGGTGGCATTCGGTGAAGGGTTTTCCCGAATTAGTGACGGCTGGTGGCGTCCTCGGGTCCCCTAGCCACATTCCCTTAAGGGACTCCTTCCTTCGAAAGTAGTAGGTCCCAGGCCCTCGAGCAAGCCGAGAGTAGGAAACCTCAGTTAAAACTTGTTTAGGTTCTCTCTTAGGCATATAGCTTGGGCTATGACCGCAGGGAATGATGTCACTGGCAGCCTGTGTGGCGAGAGGGGGAGTGGTTCAGACTTTCCGCGAACACTCGTCCAGGCAGTTCTCACTGCCAGTAAGGGGCGTGCACTCCCCTCAGCATGGCGGCGTGGGTATATCGTTCCCCGTAGCGTCAGCTGACGCAGCGCGAGTTCCCTTTCGAAAGGGAACGTCCCCGGTTACGTATGTAACCTTAGTTCCCTGAGAACAGGGAACGAGACGCTGCGTCACATGGCCATGCTTCAAGGTGTGCCTGCCCACAGTCCCTTCAGACGAAGCGGATGTTGTCATGTTGGCACGGTGCCTTTTTATACTTCCTGGTCGCACGGTGATGACATCACCAGCTGCCGACGGTCAGTAGGATTGTGATTTGATAGCGATTTCAGACACCTGTCACGCTGAAGGCGTTCCCCGTAGTGTCAGCTGACGCAGCGTCTCGTTCCCTGTTCTCAGGGAACCAAGGTTACATACGTAACCGGGGACGTTTTCATTAAGCATTAAATAATAATAATAATAATAATAATAATAATAATAATAATAATAATAATAATAATAATGCCAATGTGTTGTGCCAGATGATTTGGGGAGTATTGGTGAACAAAACCTTACGATTTAGTTGATAAGGCTACATTCAACATTGTAATCTATAATTAATAACTAAAAAAGCAATGAAACAAAAGATTTTTACTGCTTGTTCAAATTGCTTAATTAAAATGAGCTAAACATAATTGCTGTACATTTTGTCCCAACTTAATCTGATTCTGTTCAATCCACTTACACACAAGTCAGATTGAAGTCAAACTTAATCCATTTGTGTTGTGTTACATGATTGATTTGAGTTGCATTAACTGAAACTGGGCGGGGCTTGTTAGTTCCCAGCATGTATTTGCATATAGCTAAATCAAGAGACAGTAAATAGGCGTTTCTCAATGTCAAGGAAGGATCCTCGGAAGCCAGAATTCTAAGGATGCTACGTCATCGACATCCGACGAAGGACTGTTCCAATGTCGAGGATCCTCGGAATTCAACCAAGGACTGAGTCCTTCGTTCGAAAAATGTCATATACAGGAAAGGATGAGTAGCCTTCGCGCTCTTCGCGTTCTCAAATCACCCACAATCCTATGCGCGCAACTTTGCTATCAGACGTTCTCGGAGTCGGACTCGGAGCGTGAACGGGGCAAATATGCTTGTATCGGGGTTTGTAGATGGGAAGGAAGGAGGCGGGAACCGGCAAACGTTCAACAACTTTATAATAGCCCCTCACGGGCGACTGCCCGCACATACATAATAAAACATAAACAAACCATAACATAAAGTCCAGGCCTGTCCTCTCTCGTCTTCCATGCTCCTCCAATTATACTCCCGTCAGTGCCGTGAGCCGAGACCGGTGTGCCGATCAGCTGCCGCTCATTATCACTCCACCGGCCCGCTCTCACGGACCCTCACCTCGCTGCTTGCCACAATGCTTTTATTTACGTTACCAAACATTTGTTATAACCGTAGTAAATATAAGTAAAGTTTAACGTTTAAATACCGGTACAAATTACTACTGTATTGATATAAAAAAAAATACAAATAACGTTACACATAATGTTATTGATGGCCAACGGACCTTTTCACTGACGTAATGACGCAATGACGTGCACTTGCTAGCCTGTTCCATTTACATGTTCTCCGAATGCTAAAGAGGAGCCTCGCCTAGCCTCTGAAGGAAGTGACTTGGAAGGATCCGTCCTTCCAAGGAAGCATCCTTGACATTGAGAAACACCTAATGTTGTTATACCATGGTCTGTTTAAATACTTGATTCTGATTGGCTGGAAGGTGTGCAGTAAAACCGTTTAATGCACAGGTAGTTTCAGTCAGTTTGATTACAGTTCGAAATTAATCCGCCACTATAAACACTGGTAACCATAGTAACACAGTTACGCTTGCAAACAGAGTGACAGTGGCAGTATCAACCACAGATACGTATACGTATAATGTTACATATCTATGGCAACATTAAGTGACATGAGACATGATGTGACACACAGAAGCCAATGGCGCATGTCACTATGAGCACAGGTATACATATCAATAACTATGCGCGTATTGGCACATCCGTGGCACATGCGGTCTTCATTGTCATGTCACTGACATTATCGTGACAAACACTTATTTATTGTATGTTTCTATTTCTACCTGCCCAGGGACTACGGGTGGAAAATAGCAATTTGCTAAAACCCGGTGCAATGCATCTCTCCTTGTTATAAACAAGGCTAATGTTTTTTATTGTGCACTGTCCCAGTCTCAAATAAAAGTAATAATAATAATAATAACACTGACACGGACATGACACCGGGTTGCGGAACATGTCACCGTGTGTTGTGCGTTTTTTACATTCTATGATGGTCGTGACACCTACACTGACAGACGTGACACAAAATCCTAAATAAATAGCCTAATTTTGTTGTATTTTACATGTCAATAAAAGGCATTTAAGTCAGTAATATTTTTTAAACATGTTATTTGTGTCACGTATGTAGCCTATTTGATTGGCATGTAGCCTACCACTGAATGTTTTGTATAATAGCCTACGTCACCCATTCTAGGAAAAACACGAAATAAATCGGGTCACCACGACTACAAATAAGGCATCAACAGTCGCGTCCGTTATTGTAAAACTTTATTTTTGCGTTACATTTGACATTAGCCCTACGACATAGTGACATTGCGACATACTGAGATCTGGAACCTCAACAAGCAAGTGACACATAATTTCACCTCCAAGCCTAATAAACCTGAATAAATCCGTCTAATTTCACGAAAAAAAAAAAAAAAAAAATTTCCAACAGTTTTTTAAAATGTTTTATTATTATTTAATGTAATGCATTAAATGTACTGTCTTTATAGTAGCCTATGTGGTTGACGCAGGGTTTATTTCACACTAGGCTACATGATGAATCGTTCAAATAAAGATTGCCTTGTCACTGCAGTGTTGCCTGTCATTCATAAATAATTTTAATAAATCCATTAAATAATCATTAATATCAATAATCAAGTTATCAATAATCATTAAGTTATGTTCGATATGCTTAAGCAACGAGAGGATCTTCAGACTGGCATAAAGAGATCTCGAACGCATATCTCTCTCTCTCTCTCTCTCTCTCTCTCTCTCTCTCTCTCTCTCTCTCTCTCTCTCTCTCTCTCTCTGATCTTTCAATTTCAGTTCTCCGTCTCTCTCATTTAATTATTAATTTAAATACATTTGGTAATTTATTCATATAATTTTTTTTCGATGGCTACTTTACTTAAAGCGACGGTGTACGAACGAGACGTAACTTAAAAAATCAACCGTCATTTTAACCCAGCTTTAACTTGGAAAAATAAACATGGTATAAGCGGGATATTCTAATGATTCTAGAAATTCCAACCTTATTGAACATTAAAAAACACAATCAAGTCTCCCACTTTCTCATCTTACTCAAAAATACATACAATAACACTTACGTATGAATTAAGTAAGGGATAATCCGCTTCGCGTCGGGCGGTTCTTCGCCTCTACGCCATGCATGAAAATCCTTTAATGCATGGCTAGCCATGGATTATCCCTTACTTATTTTATAAGTGTTATTTTATGTATTTTTGAGTAAGATGAGAAAGTGGCAGACTTGATTGTGTTTTATAGTGTTCAATTAGGTTGGAATTATTAGAACAATTTAAATTACAGTGGGTTACCATTGTGGAGAAGAGTGGAGCATTTTAGCTTTTGATGCTTAGCATTTAAGATGCTAATGTTTGTTATTGCTAGCTACAAGTGTGTTGACTAGTTAATGTAGTATTATAAATCAGTTAAATAACATTAAAATATATGGAACTGAAGTGGATGAATGAATATATAATTTTACATGCCTGAATCATGTCAGGGAGCCATATACAATTCACTTTGAAACTACTTAATTGGATCACTTAAAATGTGTTCATTCCATGATGTTGAAGTTACACGAAGAAATTATGTTTGTTTAGCTTAATTGATGATTCACATGGAACCGATGTACACAATTAAATCATTTAAATCCAACACGCACTTTTATTTCAGTGAAGGGGATGTCAAAATGGGGGCCACAGATTGTTCAAAAGCGAAGTCATGCCATCTAAGAATTACATTACAAGATTATGACCTGTAAAAAGCATTAAGAGCCTCACATCGTGTAGAATTTTCTGAGATTCTATGACCATTGTGCCACCTGACCACTGCAGATTAATTTTACCATTGATCGTGTTGCCATAGAAACACATAATTCCGAATCTGAGGACGTGAACAGCTCTGAGTAGAACATCACTGGTTGTTACCTCGTAATTACGACTAAGCGTGAAGCGTAAAGTACAAATCATTGCCTTCCCTCTCACTTGGACTTTCTGGCCCCAATTCTTGTTTTATTTTCCTCCTTCACCTCTGTTTACCTCATGTGGCTGCCTCTCACTTCAAAATTCTCCTCTCATTTCTCTCCTCCCCCGTCCCTGCTTTTCTTTTTTTTGATCATCGATTTCTCCTCACCAACCTCGTCTGTTGTCTGTGCTGTTCTGTTGTTTAGCTGTTCAGTGTGGAGGGTCTGGCTGCCCGGAGGTCTCTAGAGCACCCCTGGACCACTGACCCCCGTCCCACCTTGAAATCACTATTCTCGCACGTGTAATCAGGCACGCACAGACCAAATGACCACCTGTTAAACACTCTACAAAATCAATCAATGTCAGCTGGAACATTTCACAGGGGAATAAAACAGGCATTCGTGCGAAGGCGAGTGAATTCTTGCTTGTGCGCTGACTGGTTTGTTCAAGAGATCGAAATCGATGTCGCTCTCACCGAGTACAAAAGCATGCTGGCTATTATAAATGTCTCAGAACATCTCTAGTTTCAGCTGAATCTTTCTGTGAACTAAAGCCTCTGGATTTTCTGAACAGCACAACTGTGCAGTTTATAAGGTCTCCCTGAAGTCAGACAAAATTCTGCAAGGCTTCTGTAGTTTTCAGCTGTTTGAATGGAGCCATCATGTGTTTCAGTGAAGTGGATATAAAATATGTGTTCAAATATCTTACATTATAGTACTATATTAAAGGTAGGGTAGGTAAGAATGATCTAAAACACTTTTGTCCAAATTTGTTTAGACTTTCTTTATATGTCAATACATAACTAAAATGTAAGCACTCTGAAAAGGAGAGTATACAAATCGAGTGACTCTAGACTTTTTAATCTGCAATAAACACAGCTCATTATTTTCGTTCGGGACGAAACAAGTGATTGGCTTGGACGACTGTCACTCTCTCTCACTACCATAGCTACCACCCCTTTGCTACAGGATCTGCCCACCTGCGCATGGCACGAAACCTAGGAAGAGCAAAAGCATTTGTTTCACAGGCTGACATGATTTGTCATGACACCGGGTTTTGCAGTCAGTGAAGGCAAACAATGCAAAAAAGGAAGACAGTACAAGAAAAGGCAATGCAATGCTTAGCTCAAGTTGATCGCTGTTGTGTTGAATTTTGAAAAAAATAACTTTAGATAACAAAATGCATGCTTAAAATCTAGTACACCGCATCCAGGAACTTTTTTTTAGAACTAAGTTAGCTTTAGCTACTACTAATCAACAATGCTTTCATCATGGAAACTCTTACATGCAAAACACAGTATATGTTATGAATCTTACACGAAATTCATCTTCATCACAGTATAACTGATGTTATTGGAAAAACGTGTATCGATGCTACCCGTTTTTAACTTTGCCTTATAAATATAACTAGCTTATTACAGAGTCAAATTAAAATATATTTTAAACTTTACCAGTATCGGTATTTTAGCTTGATAGTGAGTACTAAAAGGCATCTTATTTGTTTATGTTCATACTGATAAAGTTAGATTTTTTATTACATGTGATTCTGACATGTCACTACATGCACACCACTCCTCTCAGGTAAATAATGTGTCTTCCAGTTGAGTGGTCGGCTAAGTGCGTTCATGTGTTTTGGGGGCGTGGCTTTGGAAAGAGCCCAGAAGGGGCAAGGTGGAGTGAATGGAAATAATGAGCTGTCTTTAAAACAGTCGTGAGAGGTCTACAGACACTTCATTTTTATACTTTCTTTTTCCTTTACTTACATTTGTACTTACATTTTAATTATGTATTGATATATAAAGAAAGTTTAAACAAATTTGGAAAACAAATTTTTTAACCAATTCTTACCTTTAATTACATTTTTTTTTTGTTTTGTGATTGTTCTGTACCTACGTGGAGAATGTGTCCCACACAGGTGAAATGTGAGAAATAAAAACTCTTTTGACTTCCCCTGAAGGAGGGAACGGAGACGTACGTCGGAGTGACGATGAATTGGGATCACTTCTGGGAGCCCCTATCAGCTTCAAGATGTGGAAAACGGACCAATGAACATTGGCGTGCGTGCTTTGCATATCGCATCCCGCCCCGCTGCGCGGGTATAAAGCGGAAGCGATCGCCACACACTGTTGTTTTTCACTGAGGAGCCGAACTCGTGGCTCGAACTGCAGTGATGGTACAGCAACTGTGGCGACGGGACGCACATCTCCGTTCCCTCCTTCAGGGAACGAGGGTTACATACGTAACCGAGGACTCGACAGGGTTCGCCATACTGGGGAACTCGACTGGAGCATATAACTGCACGTATCCGTTCCATGAGGAAGGGAGTGGCGCAGCAAGCCGACACTAGAATGGGCACTCCGGTGCTACCGACTATGAGAAGTGAGTACACGGGAATATACCAGCTCTACACGTAGGCTATAAAATCTAGCGAACGTGTTGGGTGTCGCCCAGCCCGCAGCTCTACAATTATCTGTCAGCGAGGCGCCACGAGCCAGCGCCCAGGACGAGGCTACACCCCTGGTGGAGTGGGATCTAATCCTAAGCAGGCAAGGCACATCTTGAGACTCATATGCCAAGACAATGGCATCCACTCTCCAGTGGGCCATCCTCTGCTTAGAAAAAGGCTTTCCCTTCTGCTGTCCTCTGTAACAGACGAAGAGCTGCTCTGAGGTCCTAAAGCTTTGTGTTCTGTTCACATAAGTCCGAAGGGCTTGGACAGGACAGAGAAAAGCCAAGGCTGGGTCTGCCTCCTCTGAAGGCAGTGCTTGCAGGCTCACCACCTGGTCCCGGAAAGGAGTGGTGGGAACCTTGGGCACATATCCAGGCCAGGGTCTCAGGATTACGTGGGGATTACTCTGGAGTGCACTCCTCGCGCCCCTCAGGAACCTGACAATCGTGCTTCCCCAAAGACTTACCTTCTACTAGTTGACACAGGGACTTCAGGTGACCAGGTCTCGTGGAGCACTGCTGCAGTGGAAAATGGGCTGGCCTTGGATTTTCGAGTCAACAAACGGTCCTCTCGAGCAGTTGTCTTGCGGGGTCTGCCTGACCTGGGCTTGTCAAAAACGTCTCCAGTCTCTTCATATCTTTTTTTTATCCTCTGTACTTGACGCTGAGACACATTGAAGGTGTCTGCCACATCAGCAGAGGATCTGGTCTTCAGCCTCTTGATAATCAAAACTTTAGTCTCTGGGTGAATCTTAGGCATGTTTGCAGAGGTCTAGTTGCAGTTGATGTGAAGGTCAAGTGTACTGGGGTTCTTTTTATACACACTTGAGACTTAATTGATCCATTATTAGTCACAGGTGAAGCTCATATGACAAGGTAACAACACTTATGTCTTTGCAAATATTGACTCAATGGGCTTTACCAAGCTGTGAATATTAGAATACTTTTTGAAAGTTTAGTTTTTCACTGAAACATTATCACAAAAGCTGGTGGGATTAAAATGAGCCATTTCTTGTAAAAAAAATCTTGATTAGAAATATATTTCAGCAGCACTTTAGGTCAATTTGTACACAAGCGACAACTCTATTGCTTGAGTAAAAGTAAAAGTACTACTGTTCAAATATTACTCTGTTACAAGTGAAAGTTGTAAAAACTGATTTTTACTCAAGTAAAAGTACAGAAGTATTTGTTTTCAAAAGTACTTAAGTATAAAAGTAAATTTCCTTTTTGTATGCCAATGCATCATTTTATTATTGTTGTATAAATGCACACTGTCATCATGGTTTAAGCCATTCAGTGATGCTCCATCTGACATACTACCATACGACTAACTTAAACTAATTTAAATACTTGTATATAAGTTACAAAGCTCTTAACAAAGCTGCAGTCACTTTAAGGCTGAATGCACGGATCCAATACACTGATACACATCTGATATTCTCCCAACTTCTATATTTTTTTATATTTTATAAGACATGAACCCAACTATACAAATCTTGATTTTTTTTAAAACTGAAACATACTTTCAAAGTATGGCTATGGGTGCTCACACTTGTGCCTAAGAACCGTTTTCTTCCATTTTGCTATGAACTGATCAGTGTTCAAAAAAAGTTGGGAAAATGTAAATGTACCTATAAGAGGGATTTCAGAAAGACTGTCTGAAACAACAACAACGACAAAAAACCTTTTAAAGATGGAAAAAAATCATCCTCCGACTTTCAGAGTTTGCTACAGAAACGACTTTCGACCTAGATAGAAATGTAGTGGAGTAAAAAAGTAAGATATTTGTCTTTCAAATGTAGTGAAGAAAAGTCATAAGTTTTCAGAAAAAATAATACTCCAGTAAAGTACAGATACTCAAAAAGTGTACTTAAGTACAGTACTCAAGTAAATGTACTTAGTTACTGTCCACCTCCGAGCAGATGTAAAGTACTCAACTATAATTTTAACTGAAGTGTGTTATTAGGGCCCGAGCACCGATGATGGTGTGAGGACCCTATTGTAATTACTCAGCCTATTATTATTTTTCTGCCAAATAAATTTTTGAGGGCCTAAACATGCTCAAAATCTCATGAAATTTTGCACACATGTCAGAAGTGATACACGTCTGATATCGGTTTAAATATTAGTTGCAAAATGGCTCCACCTACAAAATTTCAATTAAGCGCCGTTCTAACTACGTTTCACTTACGAGTATAAAATTCAGTACTGGACACATCTGGCCTCACATACTACCTGGCAACTGCTGTCAGCTATGATGATTTAGGAAAGGCCATTTACCTTTATGGATCTGCTGAAAAGTAGGATGGTGCTGAAGACATTGGCGAAAAGAACATAACAAGACACCACATTTCCAATTTATTTCTCCACAGGCAACAAATCACCATTACAGACTTGTTCAAATCCCCAGGCTCCCATTTCTGCAGCACACAGACCACCTAATCAGAAAGACACACCAAACATTGTACTCCCTCAGACAATTAAGAAAATTCAGAGAGTCAGTACCTTCTACTCGGTTTATTATGTTGCCATTGTGGAGAGGTGCAGAAGGTACAAATGGCCTATAGTTTATACACGGCCTGTGTTTTTTTCATAGACTGTAAAAAAATATGGACGTTGTGTCCGTGACGTCACCTATATGATTCCGATAATGGGCGTTGCCATCTGGCGAGCGAGTCATTGTGTGTCACAAAAAGGCGGGATATGGGCAAAGCTTAGGTGACACAATGACTATAGACTGCGGATATATGGCTATCCACCTGTCACTCAAGGTAACCACACCCTTAATTATGCAGAACTTTAAGGCTTTATATAACGTAAACGAATGAGTTATACAAAAATTCACCCACCTCACAGTTGTCATGAAGGGCAAAATTAGCCGTATAGACCAAAACCACAATTTGTACCAAGCTGTAAACATGTTTTTTTTTCTGCAATAAAGTTGGGCATTTTAACATGAGGCTCAATGAGATTCTGCTCCCTTTCTGGAGCCTGTCGCTAGTGGCTAGTCGATGAATTGCAGTTTACATTACTTCCGTATTGGCTTCAAGAGAGATCGCGGGAGGTTGCCGCTTGGTTTTTGTCAGAAACCTCATATACTTAAATTCTTGAAAACAGTGCATTCTCTTGCATATTGCAAGATAAAATCAGACATCCAATATGTCTTGTTTTTAATTGAGGGACCATAAAAAAGTCATATCAGCACACAATGAAAATGCTGCAAACCAAGCTTTTCCTGCAAACTTTGTCAAAGTGGTCTTCTACATTACAAATATTTTGTTAGGAAACACAAAGATTTTTTTAATGTTCAGGCATGCATTCATTACATCCAAGAGAATCACCTGGTCACATAGACGGTGGTCAAAGACATTCCACATGAGAACACGCTTCTCACAGGTTTATAAAAAGACTTGTGGGAGGTAAAGAGATATTTTTCCAAGACAGACTGTAAAGTGCTCTTTGACCGCATGGGAGTGTTAAAATGCCACATTGTCCTGTATAATCACAAACGCTGGCATTTTTCTTCTCACCTGGACTCCCATCGAGGTCATTTAGGAATTAAATGAGCTTCTCGGTACTGTATAGTCCAATTACAGGTTTTTGCAACTGCAGGCAGTCAGAAGATAATACCGCACATTCACATTGTGATAATGCCACCCCTGGGATGAACCGCCACAGTCACTGCTGCTAGGGATTCACATGCTGATATTTAACTTCCAAATGCTTGATTAATCCACTTGCAAATCAATTTCAAACTGAAGCATATATAATATAATAATAGATGATATTACGTGGGTTACACTTTATTTTGATGGTCAGGTAATTTAGGTAACATTTTAAGCTCTCTTTTGGTCATTTTACAATGTGCCCCCTCACATGTTACAATGTACCCCACCTTTGGGGCATGATGTCATATTTCACTTCCCTTCTTTCAGGTTAAATCAAGAAAAAAGTATACACTGTATTATAAAAACAAAAACAAACAAACACATAATTGTACTAAAAGTGTGAAATGAATGTGGGAAAAAATAAATATGCTAAAACCCAAGTGGATTTACACAAACTGAGAAAGTCAAAAAGCATTAGGGGTTGTGCCCCACTCTGCTCTATCACATTTACTGACAACCATATAAACACAAATAATGCTATCCAGAAAGTCTGCAATTTGCCAATTCTGTTATTTCAGTCAAATGAAGGCTATTTCTGCAGTATAAAACATACAATATGCTTCAAATAATTACTTGTATATGTAAAAAAATACACTACATTAATGAAAAGACAAGAGGATTTAGTTGATTTGGGGAAAAAAACCCCAGTGTTACACGTGTTCTTTGTCAGGTCTTTTCCTTCATGGCTGTTTTCCTCTGTAAATACGATTAATAAATGATACACAAACCGTTTGATATCTCACATAAATCAATCTTTTCGTGTCTTAAGACATCGATGTATCATCACGCGCCACAGGGTATATAATATGGATTCGTATGTCTGTGTTTCTTTTACTCTCTTAGATCTCTGAACTCTTTCTATTGACATGCATTATACGACTGGCACAGTGCAACGGTTGGAGTTAAAAATCTTCATTTGTGTTCTACTTGAAGAAACAAACACACCTACATCTTGGATGCCCTGGGGGTAAGCAGAAAAATATCACATTTTCATTTTTGGGTGAACTATCCCTTTAAGCCCTGCTTCCACTGAAATCGCCCCGAACTATTTGTCCCAGGAACTTTTTTCCTCCAGACCTGTTGCTGTCTGCGTTTTCCTCACAGTCTAAAGTACCGTGAATATTAGTTCGGTGATGTAGGACTGCATGTGACTTTCCAGAGCCCATTGGATTTCGTCTTCCGCAAATACACTCAATAAAGCCTGAACCTCTTCGTCGGTCCATCAGTTGTATATTTTAAACAGCATTGTTGATTGGAATAGCAAACAACTCTTACTGCACGCACCGCAAATTACTTTTAGGTTGAAATAAAATGCTGGGTATTCTCAACCAATCGGCATGTTTAGCGACCAAGTCCCACCCCCACTCATAGTTCCTGAACTTTGAAAATCTAGACCAGTGTTTCTTAACCAGTGGTTAGATACCCACTAGTGGGTCGTGGATCATTTTATAGGGGGTCGTGAGACTTTCTATGTGTTCTCCTATTTTAGAATTTCTTATGTTGAATCCTTATTGCTGTAACTTTCTAACACTGATTCTAAACTGTCCTATCACAGTAATGTATAACTGCAGCGAATAGCTCTTATTGGAAAAGGTCCTACTCTCTTTACGTAATTAATGGTAAAACTTTACAATATGGTATTAGTTAAAATGAACTAATAATGAACTGCACTTTAAATATTTACTAATGCATTATTAATTATATTTATTATTATATTTATATATTAATTATAATTACTATTTATTAAAATCTTGATAAGATTAGTTTATGCACGGTGAACTAACATGAACAAACCACGAAAACAGCTGTACTTTTATGAACTAGCCTAGGTCTAAAATTGATGTTATTTATTTCTTGCCATAGTGGGTCGTATGACTGGCGTACAAAAAAAAGGTTGGTCGCAGTAGGCAAAAGGTTGAGAAACCCTGATCTAGACCACAGAGTACCACCCCAAAGTCCTGGGAAAAGTTCCTGCAGTTGGAAACGCGGCTTTACTTGAACAAATTGGTGAAGGGAACTTACTCTCCCCCTTTGTACATTATTTGCTCATGTAAATAAAAAAAATGCCAAAATGTAGTTCAGCTAAATGTAGACTAAATGTATTTTTTCCCCCTTGGCTGGCTAAAAACATCTCATAAAACCACTGTTGAACACTCTAGAATTGGCAGCACTATCAGATTAGCTTCTCAGAAGGAAAGGTCTTGATTTATGACATGGTCGATTATACGATAGTAATCACTGATCTCATCTCAGACTACAGCTCTTAGTCTCCCTCTCATTTGTCTTACACCATTGCTCTTCCTCTTCTCTCTACCTGTCTGTCAGCCATGTTTGGATAACATAATCAGGGATGAGCAACTCTGGTCTTTGGAGGGCCACTGAGCTGCAGAGTTTAGCCCCATCCTCGACTGAATCACATCAAAAGCAACTTCACACATTCTAAAAAGATCCCATTCCATCCAACACATAACATCTGCTCGCTTCAGGCAGATGCCTGATATCGCTAACAGCTAAAACAACCCAATCTCAATTTTTCTTCAAACAATTTAGCCGATTTTTCCAAACTAATACTCTCAAAACAATTAACACAGCCATCTGGACACTATGTAATTGTTCATTTTTCTTTATTTCAATTCACAAGTTGCATGCATCATTTTCTTGGAACAATACACACATTTCTACAATTTAAAAAGCAAATGCAATTTAGTAATGCAATTTATGCTAGGAGCAAAACATTGGAAAACATGGGATGGAGCTGGAAAATACTGTATATGAACAAATTGCTGTTGTTCCACTCTACTCAAATACTTTACTCCAGTTTGTTCATTGCTTGGTGACAATGGTTTCTTCTTTTTATTGGATGTAGAATTAAAGCATAACCTTGTGATAAAGTGTACTTTAAGATTACAAACATAATATACTTTAAAAGAATATACTTCAGTACAAACCGAATATAATATTTTTGGACACTTAATTGCTTATTTAAATATTTTGTACTTACAATTTATAATAAATATAATTAGTTGAACTTAATAGTGCCTTTTTTACCAAATTGAATAAGAAGGGTTAGTCCACCCAAACATTAAAATTATGTCATTAGTGACTAATTTTTCACACTCAAAGCACAGTTTTATAGCCTAGAAATCTAGACGCACCCTAGCGGCAGCAAATTTAATTTGCCCGCAAGTGTCGTCTAGGAACTCTCAATACCATTCTTGGCTGTGTTCCTCAAAATCTGGACGGCCCAATCACATCATGTATAGAGTCGGTGGGCGGGGCCATAATGACGACGGCCGAGTTGCGTTTGCGTGCTTTTATAGTAAACACAGAAACTGGCGAACGGCGGCGGTCTTTCGAATCAGCTCTGACCGCGACTCTGGAAGACTTGGAGTTGAGCTTTTCTCTGAGAAAAGAACAAAGAGCGGCACTGAAGTCATTCTTAAAAAGGGAAGATGTGTTCGGAGTTTAGCCGACCGGATACGGTGAATGTTTAATCAGTCAGCGAGCTCTGGTTCACCTTCGTTGCTCTGGTTTGTGTAGCGCTATCCTATCGCGTGCAGAGGGAGTTTAAAAGACAACCGTTTATCCCGCCCCTCGGATTGAGCCCTGTCTATGGTGAGTTTCCAGACCAAACATCTTGATGTGGGTCTGGCTTGTCAGGCTAACAGTTTTATGCTTCATAATAAGACTGAGTCATAACAAACTTAAGTCAATTTTTAAAAAAGTGCGCTTTGTTTCAATGCCACATTAAAAGTATAAAGCAAATTAATCATGAATATTTATAAAGTAATCAATAAAGTAATAATGAAATTACGTATAAAGTTGTACTTAAAGGGTTAGTTCACCCCAAAATGAAAATTATGTCATTAATGACTCACCCTAATGTCGTTCCACACCCGTAAGACCTCCGTTCATCTTCAGAACATAGTTTAAGATATTTATATTTAGCCAGAGAGCTTTCTGTCCCTCCATTGAAAATGTATGTATGGTATACTGTCCATGTCCAGAAAGGGAATAAAAACATAAATAAAGTAGTCTATGTGATATCAGTGGGTAAGTTAGAATTTTTTGAAGCATCAAAAATATATTTTGGTCCAAAGATAACAAAAACTACGACTTTATTCAGGATTTTCTTTTCTTCCGGGTCTGTTTTCAATCCACCGTCGCGACTGCAGTGACTCTGTTGACATAAGACAGTTTTGTTATTTTTGGACCAAAATGTATTTTCGATGTTTCAAAAAATTCTAACTAACTCACTGATGTCATATGGACTACTTTGATGATGTTTTTATAACCCTTTCTAGTGCTTTTGGACATGGACAGTATACTTTTCAATGGAGGGACAGAAAGCTCTTGGACTAAATATAAAATATCTTAAACTGTGTTCTGAAGATGAATGGAGGTCTTATGGGTGTGAAACAACATTGGGGTCATTAATGACATTTTCATTTTTTGGTGAGCTAACTCTTTAAGTACAACATTATATGTAATTTCATGATAACCTTATTGATTACTTATATACATGTATATACATATTCATGATTCATTTGCTTTATACTTTTAATATGGCATTGAAACAAAGCACACTTTTTAAAAATGTTCTTCAAATGTGTTATGAATCAGTCTTATTATGAATCATAAAATTGTGCTCCCTTAAGTACATCTATAAGTGGATTTTTATTTAATTGAAAATAGATTATCTGCAAGGTTCTTTAAATATACGTTAAAGGTTTGAAATGCACTACAAATGCCCCTTCTTTTCCACAAGGGTATGCATCTACTTTTGTTAAAGGTCCCATGGCATGACATTTCTATTTTATGAGGTTTTTCAACATTAATATGAGTTCCCCTAGCTTGAATGTTGTCCCCAAGTGGCTAGAAATGTTGATCAGTGTAAACCGAGTTCTAGCTGTCTTTCTCTGCCTTTGAGAAAATGAGAGCCCAGACGAGCTGATCTTGAATTCTCCTGTTATGACGTCATACCAGGAAAGGTTTCCTCCCCTTCCTCTTCTTTGTCTGCCCAGAGAATTAGTAGAGAAAGGAGTCAGTTTATCAGTGGATGTCAGCAGCACAGGCTTTACCATACGGATTCAACAGCACCGCCACAAACAGTGAGTAACAGTGTTCATTAATGCCTGATCTAGGATCAGTGAGTTTTGATGTGTAGCTAATCATTCAAGTTCACACAGTCTTTCTTTCTAAATTGTTTAATACTGTCAGTTTACAGTCACTGTCAAGACGCTGGCCGTCTTGATGCATCAGTGAATCAAGCCAGTGACTAAAACAATCAACTTCAAGTCATTTCTGTTAGCATTATGAAACAAATCTGTTATTTAAATGATTAAACTACAGAGACCGATCAAATAACACTCTTAATAATCACAACAGTGGGTGTTTTCACTGAAGACTCACAGCTGTCAACGCCCCTTGAAACAGAGCATTCCAGAGAGAGAGCTAATATCGGTATAGAAAAAATGCCTTTTATTTCTAAATTATGACATTTTTTGATGTAAAAACCATACTAACAATATAAGTACACCCCAGGAAACATTTTAAAATAAAAAAACAATCCATGCCATGGGACCTTTAATCGGTCAACTTGTAGAAATACAATATGGCTCCACAGAGAAGCAGATTTTCAGTACAACTTGATCAATCTGAGTGTGCTAATGCTTAACTCTTTTATATAACACATATTGTCTGTACTCAGTGGCATGTGGTTGACTTTTGAAAAAGAAAATAGGCAACACATTTGCACAATCACATTCTATTCTATTCTATTCTATTCTATTCTATTCTATTCTATTCTATTCTATTCTATTCTATTCTATTCTATTCTATTCTATTCTATTCTATTCTGCTGAAAGTGTTGTCAGTCTTGTCCAGGTGGAAGTAGGTGCTATGAAGCATTTAGATGCAAACATCATCCACAGCTATTCATGCCTGAAGGCAAACTGCTCTAAGTCCAGATGGTCTGTGAACATGGAGCTGTTTCAGGATCAGCTTCCCAAAGATCTTATAATGTGTGAAGTGAGAGCCTGTATGTTCTATATACAGTAATGTCTCAGTTGTTCTCTACCTGTGCTTTACATGGTTGCAGGTTTGATTATTTAAAAGACAAATGGAAAACATCCTGGAAGCTTTTGTCAGTTCCGACTGCAGTTACATCATTAAAAAAATACCATTAAATGCTATCTGCCTTGAACAGCAAGAAAAATTCAAGAGAACACCCCTTACGTACTCTTGACATCGTCTTGTCACTGTGTTTCACACAATGATTTACTCCAGGTTCATTACTGTTGAGATTCAAGAGAAAGAGCAGTGTTCTATGTCTAAATAAGACTGACCTGCATTAGCATACGCATGCATAATTAAACACCTGCTTGAATATGTATCTTGGGTCCCCTGCAGAAATCTGTGGTGCCTTACATGCCAGGATGTGATTTTCGAGTCTCTCTTGTAGAGGTGATTGGTTCTGCACTACAGTGATTGTCAACAACTCAATTTACCTGCTTCTGAATTAATTACAATTCTTTCTGGTTGGCTCGGTGACTGATCCAGTCATAGCTTTGTGCCCCCTGTGCTCAGTTCCACCTTTCCTCCTGCTAGCGATGCCCCTGCTTCATCACTCCTTGATGGTCTTTCCCTTTCTCAGAAATCTGTGCTACTTGCATTCACATCCTTTGTGGAAAAGAAGTGCACTGTAGCATACGTTTAACAAAAGAACATACTATGGAAATGATATACTTTAAAAGGAAATACCAAGCGTGAATTGAACAAAATGCGTTTGGCATTTCAGGACTACTTCTTATTTTTCTCAGTTATTTTGCTTTATTTCCAGATTCAATCATTGGCTTGTTATTGCATACTTGAGCACGTCTGCACATGCGCACTTGATTGTTCTAAATGTCAGCTTGGTTATTTTGCTCAAGATAAGGATCAGAACGACAGATGTGCGAAAATTCGGGAAACAGTCATGACTAGCTTGTTGATTTCTTCAATAATGCAACATGGTAGTTAAGCAGTGAGTTATATCTTTGTACGGGAAACACATCCCAGATCAGTTAAATAGGGCTCTCAGTGTTAATGGCCTAGTCCCAGTTTGTTTGAGTTTAGTGTGAGACTCTGAACAGGTCAAAACATGAGCCTGATGGAATTGGTTCTCAATAGCTCTGGTTCTGGATGGTTCTCAAGCGACTTCTTGGTTGTCTTTTCCATTTGGGCAGGAGCATTTTCTTGTTGAAAAATAAGTGACATTTGATCTCTTTAGATAATAAGTTTTCATGTGTGGGCAGCAAGCCATTCTGCAATACTCCAAAGTATTAAATGACGTTTTCACAGTGTAGTACCTCACCAATAAGCAGCTAAAAAAGGCTCCCCACACTTTGACACCTCTTCATCCACACTTAACTGTGGTAGAGATTTAATATTATATTTCTCAGCAGATTTTCTGAACACACAGCTCTGGAACATCACCATGCAACTCGTGTTTCATTGTGTCATCTATCCACACACAACTTCCCAAATTCTGCCGAAAACGTAATTCTGTCTTTTAATGCTCCTATAAATTTGCTCAGTGGGGCAGTTCTGATGTAGCCTGACAAGCCAGGCCCACATCAAGATGTTTGGTCTGGAAACTCACCAAAGACAGGGCTCAATCCGAGGGGAGGGATAAACGGTTGTCCTTCAAACTCCCTCTGCACGCGATAGGATAGCGCTACACCACCCAGAGCAACGAAGGTGAAACAGAGCTTGTTGATAGATTAAACATTCGCCATATCTGGTCGGGCGAAACTCTGAACACATCTTCCCTTTTTAAGAATGACTTCAGTGCCGTTCTTTGTTCTTTTCTCAGAGAAAAGCTTAACTCCAAGTCTTGTAACGATCAACTCCAAACTGTGATGCACTGTGTATTCTGACACCTTTCTATCAGAACCAACATTCTTGAGCTTCTTCAACTTCTTGAGCAATCTGAGCTAAAGCCACCCTTTTCTCCCCACATGCATCACTTAACCTTAGCTGGCCATAACGCTGCCGCCGCTTCACTACTGATCCTTTCTTGGACCACTTTTGACAGATACTGACCACTGCAGTCCAGGAAAACCCCACAAGAGCTGCAGTTTTGGAGATGCTTTGACCCAGTCATCTAGCCGTCACAATTTGACCTTTGTCAAACTCGCTCAAATCCTTACACTTGCCAATTTTTCCTGCTTCTAACACATTTTCTTTGAGGACAAAAATGTTTATTTGCTAATATATCCCACCCACTAACAGGTGTTGTAACTTCACCTGTATTATAATGGTATGCATATACAGTGGGTAAGGAAAGTATTCAGATTTTTCACTCTGTTATATTGCAGCCATTTGCTAAAATCATTTTAGTAAAAAAATGTTCTCATTAATGTACACACAACACCCCATATTGACAAAAAACAAACAAACAAAAAACCCACAGAACTGTTGACATTTTTGCAGATTTATTAAAAAAGAAAAACTGAAATATCACATGGTCCAAAGTATTCAGATCCTGTGCTGTGACACTCAACTTAGGTGCTGTCCATTTCTTCTGATCATCCTTGAGATGGTTCTACACCTTCATTTGAGTCTAGCTGTGTTTGATTATACTGATTGGACTTGATAAGGAAAGCCACACACCTGTCTGTATTAGATCTTGCAGCTCACAGTGCATGTCAGAGCAAAATAGATTCATGAGGTCAAAGGAACTGCATGAAGAGCTCAGAGACATAATTGTGGCAAGGCACAGATCTGGCCAAGGTTACAAAAACAATTCTGCTATATTTAAAGTTCCTAAGAGCACAGTGGCCTCCATAATCCTTAAATAGAAGATATTTGGGATGACCAGAACCCTTCCTAGAGCTGGCCATCCTGGCAAACTGAGCTATTGGGGGAGAAGCGCCTTGGTGAGAAATTTAAAGAAGAACCAAAATATCACTGTGGCCGAGCTCCAGATATGCAGTCGGGGGATGGGAGAAAGTTGTAGAAAGTCAACCATCACTGCAGCCCTTCACCAGTCTGGGCTTTATGGCAGAGTGGCCCGATGGAAGCCTCTGTGCAAGACACATGAAAGTTTGCTAAAAAAAAAAAAACACCTAAAGGATTTCAAGATGGTGAGAAATAAGATTCTCTGGTCTGATGAGACCAAGAGAGAACTTTTTGACCTTAATTCTATGGGGTATGTGTGAAGAAAAATATCACCTCTCCGTGCTAATACAGTCCCAGCAGTGAACCATGGTGGTGGCAGCATCATGCTGTGTGGGTGTTTTTCAGCTGCAGGGACAGGACGATTGGTTCCATTCGAGGGAAAGACGAATGCGACCAAGTACAGGGATATCCTGTACGAAAACCTTCTTCAGAATGCTCAATACCTTAGACTAGGCCGAAGGTTCAACTTCCAACAAGACAATGACCCTAAGCACGCAGCTAAAATAACAAAGGTGTGACTTCACAACAACATGACTGTTCTTGAATGGCTCAGCCAGAGCCCTGACTTAAACCCAACTGAGCACCTCTGGAGAGACCTGAAAATGGCTGTCCACCAACTTTTACCATCCAACCTGACAGAACTGGGGATAATCTGCAAGGAGGAATAGCAGAGGATCCCTAAATCCAGGTGTGAAAAACTTATTGCATATTTTCCAAAAAGACTCATGGCTGTATTAGATCAAAAGTGTGATTCTACTAAATACTGAGCAAAGGGTCTGAATACTTAGGATCATGTGTATACATATTTCAGTTTTTCTTTTTTAATAAATCTGCAAAAATGTCAAAAATTCTGTGTTTTTCTGCCAATATGGGGTGCTGTGTGTACATTAATGAGAAAAAAAAATTAACTTAAATGTTTTCTTGTCGCTTGTGGACAAATTGACCTGAAGTGCTGCTGAAATATATTTCTAATCAAGATTTTTTGGTAACACTTTACAATAAGGGTGCACTAATATGCATTAATTCATGCTTAATTAATGCACAGATAATCATGAGTTAATGTATTACTAATGGTGAACTAACCCATTTATTAATGATTACTACATCAGCAGCTAATGAAGATTCTACATGATTAATAGATTAAGTAATCATTAAATAGTTATTAGTTAAATGTGTCATAATGGATTAATTCCTTAATAACATATTATATTAACTAATAATGTAAATTAATGTGTTAATTACCACAAGGGGTCAAAGCCATGCATTTCAACTTCCAGTTGTCTGCTTTAATTAATCACTAGCTAATGATTTATAAAGGTATCATTATTTTACGTAATCATAACCTCATAACAATTACATATTACTTAATAAGTTAGTTAATAGTGATTAATTAAGTGATTAATTAAAGCAGACAACTGGAAGTTGAAATGCATGGCTTTGACCCCTTGTGGTAATTAATACATTAATTAACATTATTAGTTAATATAATATGTTATTAAGGAATTAATCCATTATGACACATTTAACTAAAAACTATTTAATGATTACTTAATCTATTAATCATGAATAATCTTCATTAGTTGCTGATGCAGTAATCATTAATAAACGGGTTAGTTCACCATTAGTAATACATTAACTCATGATTATCTGTGTATTAATTAGCATGAATTAATGCATATTAGTGCACCCGTTTTTTTTAAAATTATTATTATTTTTTTTTTAACAAGAAATGGCTCATTTTAATCCCAGCTTTTGTATAATAATGTTTCAGTGCAAAACGAAACTGTCAAAAAGTATTCTAATATTCACAGCTTGGTAAAGCCCAACGTGTCATGACCCCTCGGCTGATCTGTCCATTCTCTTCCTGTCTCTGTCGTGTGTTTGTGTTTTGGAGCACTTGCTTTGGAGCTTGCTTTGATAGTTCACCATGCGCTTTGCTGTCACTGTGGTGTCTGGTCCCACCCCCTTGTTATTACATTCATTACCTCATTATTGTTTCACTCTTTCCACCTGTGCTTTATCAATTTAGATCATTACCCTCCTATTTAGGTCCCTCTTGTGTGTTGTCTTGTGCCAGTTCGTTGTGTGGTGTGGCTGTGCAAGCATTCCTCTAGCCTTGTCGTTTGGTATCCAGTCATTTAGGATGTCTGCCCTGTCCTTGTTTGGCCAAGTTGTTTTTGACTGGTTGCCTTTGGGTCTTTATCTTTTAGTCTTGTTTTTCTCTGCTACGCTTCTGTTTTCTCTAGGCGTATTCCCTCTGCAATTGGCCCTGGTCTCGCTCTCAAACGCTGACCACGGATCTCCTTCGCTGCCCTGCTTCACATGCCGCCTGAGCGCCACCAGCCCCACCTCTTCAGTGCCTCCTGCTGCGCTTCTCCGCCTGGTTTAGGCTTGTCAGTCTTAGCATTCATCGGCAGAAGGCTCTGCTATTGACTCTGGTGTTGCTTTTTGGGACTTTTCCCTGTTCCTGTCCAGATTATTGATAAGACTTTTGTGACTCCTTTGTTCTTCTGTTTCTGTCTGGACTATTGTCAGCCCTTTTGGGTTGCATTTTTTGTTTTCAATAAACTGTATTTTGGTGCCTGGAGACTGAGTCTGTGTCCTGATCTGACACATTGAGTCAATTTTTGCAAAGACATGTGACACGTGTTGTCGCCTTGTCATATGAGCTTCACCTGTGACTACTAATGGATCAATTAGGTCTCAGGTGTATATAAAAAGAACCCCAGTACACTAGACCTTCACATCAACTGCAACTAGACCTCTGCAAACATGCCTAAGATTCACCCTGAGACTAAAGTTTTGATTATCAAGAGGCTGAAGACCAGATCCACTGCTGATGTGGCAGACACCTTCAATGTGTCTCAACGTCAAGTACAGAGGATAAAAAAAAAAGATTGGAAGAGACTGAAATTTTTTTTTTGACAAGCCCAGGTCAAGCAGACCCCGCAAGACAACTGCTCGAGAGGACTGCTTGTTGGCTGGAATATACAAGGCCAGCCTATTTTCCACTGTAGAGTTCCACGAGACCTGGGGTCTCATTTTTAAAGCGTGTGTGTACGCACAAAACAGGGCTGGAAATGTACGTACGCCAGTTCCCACGCAAAGGTTGTGATCTATAAAAAACAAACTTGACGGGAGAATGTGCGCCCCTTTAAGCAAACTTTGAGCTGTGCGTACACACATTCTGGAGACAAAGGGAACTGGCGACACAGATGGTGAGGTCATGAACTGAAGTCAGATCGTGAACTGAAGTTAGATTGTAGAAAATAAATGTGAGAAGAACGATTCTAAGAATTAATGACATTTCATTTTCACTCCATTTCATACGTTATATTCACATTATCATGAATATTAAATCCAACAGTGTTATTTGTGCTAATTGTTTTTGGTTATATGTATCGAGTAAAATCCAAATGTAATTCAAAATGTATTTAAAAAATAATAATCAGCACTGGCTTACAGTCACATCGTCCACAATGGTAGCGCAGGAAGAGATTGCGCGAAGTGATACTGAATAGCATGAAATACCCTTTTAATAGAGAACTGCACAGCACAGTGTAAAACGAAATATTTACCTATATTTAGCCCAGTCACCAGACACTAACAACATTGAGCATATGTGGGGTAGGATGAACCAAATAATATTGATGAACTCTGGGAGGCATGCAAGACTGCTTTCTTTGCTATTCCTGATGACTTCATCAATAAATTGTATGAACAATATCATAGCTCATGGAAGTCATACACGATATTACATTTGGATCTCACAGCACCACTACTTAATTTGCTGACATTTTTTTATTGGAATTTCCAGAGGTGGGTAGTAACGAATTACATTTACTTCGTTACATTTACTCGAGTAAATTTTTTGGGTAACTTATACTTTTAGAGTATATTTAAAACTGGGTACTTTTACTTTTACTCAAGTACATTTCTTGTGAAAAAACTGTACTTTTACTTCGTTACATTCGGTGGCGTTCCTCCGCTACTGTCAATGGAAATAATTAATTATATATTTTAAAACAAGTTAATATGACTTCGCAAGTCTCGCGAAACGTTGGAGAGGCTGCTTCGCGAGAGTTGTACGCATCACCCGCATATAATTAGCGCGCGTTTAGTCAGATGATGGCCAAAGCAGAGGAAGATCACGAAGATGTGTGTGTGAGCTATGAGAAGCAGATCACCCGTTCCCTCTAGTTCATGTTTTCACTCCTAGATGTGAATAAAAATAGTTTCATAATGCTATACTGTGTGCACCAAAACGACATCTCAGCATACAAGAATTGCAGCTCCAACCTGAAAAAAACATGTAGCTAGCAGTAAGTGTAACAATGTTGCTTATATTTGAACACTATTAATGGTAATTTGGTAACTATGGGCACTTTTCCCTTATTGTAATACTATTTCACACACTGTCCGAGTGTTTCCAACAATAATGAACACTAGAGGCAGAAAAACAGCATTTTTTATCGTTTTGTTTAACCATAGTCCATTGTAAACAAATACATTTTGAATGTTCGTCTTTTCTTACCTATTAAGCTTGCTCGATAGCTCAGCTGATACAGATTTGTATTTGCAATGTGAAAAACTTGGGAACGATCCCCGTGAGAAACAAGTCATGATAAAAGAGATCAAAGGAGAGTTCAAAACATAAGCTAAAATTACATGGATACAATTTCATTTGTCACATTTGCTTTTGTTAACAATATCGGGTAGGTTTAGGGTTCAGTGTGGGCGTATGTTAAAAATGTGGAGGTCTGTGAAAGCTCTAGTCTGAAATTCTGGATTTTCGCTTATCAATCAGATCGAAAGTAACTAGTAACTAAATACTTGAGTAGTTTTTTCATCGAGTACTTTTTTACTCTTACTCAAGTAACTATTACGATTGTTACTTTTACTTTTACTTGAGTAAATATTTCCGTAAGTACTTTTACTTTTACTTGAGTACAGATTTTGTCTACTCTACCCACCTCTGGGAATTTCTGATTGTAATCTGAACTACAAGTGTTGACTTCACACTGCGTATGGCACCTGTTCAGATCTGATTTGTGTCTTCATGCCACTCATTTGTTTCCCGGAATATCTGGAATTATTTGTTCTAATAGTCTGAATGTACAGGTAATACTAGGAAGTACAAACTAAAAAAGTCCAATAAACAGAAACCTTACTTGACAAATATACTTTAATTGTATGTCTTGTATTTAAAATAATCTGCAAGTACACATTGTTAATGACAAAGACGAATATATACTTTTCAAAATAACAGTTAAAGTATCAAACACTTCACATACTTTAGTATTTTAGTCAACACATCAAGATAAGTTTACTTTAAAGTGTGACAAAATATGATTAAAACAATGATTAAAAGTGTATTTTAACATTACATTTTCAATTTTACATTACAAATTACCCATTTTAAAGTATACAAAGTGTGTAAATAAACAGCCCTGAAGTGTACTAATTTTAAGTGACGTTTTATTTCATTAGCACATATTTTTTTAAAGTATTTTTTAATGTATGTAACACTTTAGTATGGGGAACACATTCACTATTAACTATTGCGTTTGCCTCAATAAACTCCTAATTTACTGCTTATTAATAGTCAGTACGGTAGTTTTTGTAGCATTTAAGTTTAGGTATTGGGTAGGATTAAGGGATGTAGAATAAGGTCATGAAGAATAAATCATTAACATGTGCTTTATAAGTACTAATAAACAGTCAATATCCTAGTAATATGCATGCTAATAAGCAGCTAGTTGATAGTTAATAACTGAACCCAAAAATAAAGTGTTAGCTTTATATTCTTTCAAGATTTTAAGTATGTCAAGTGTACATTCAATACAATTAAACATACTTTTTCACAAGCGATGACTTACTTTTGTAATAATCAACAGCACAGTAAACTTTTACCCAAAAACAACAACAAACCCTCACTGTAATTATATCATTTCAGATGAAATAATGAAGAAAAAAAAATAGAGAGAATTCTAGCTCTCCTGTTTCAGCTCCTTAATGAAGCAAGTGCTGTTTTACATGACAGGCTTTTCAGTTTATCTTGTATTCTGGACTACAGTGTACTTTCTGATCTTTCTGAGCTATGACAGTGATTGTCAACAACAGTGAATTAATTATGCTCTTGCTGATTTGGTCAGTAATCTGGTTAGTCAATATCAGACAATCCCAGCCTGAGTTCCAGTGTTTTGAAAAGCTTTGTATACATTATTTCATACAAAGTTGAAAAAAATGTAATAAAATAAACATGGTAGCACATTTTAATAATGAATGTTAATATATTCCTTACTGTAATCATACCAGGTAGCCTATAAGTTATATTTTGTCATATATTAAAAATATCAAATTTTCAACATTCAGATTCTACAGGTTCTGTGTCAATTAGGACTAAGCATTTTGCATTTGTATTTGTTTGCCGTTTTAAATGTGCTCCAAATGAAAATTGCATGGGCTCTGTGGTTACTTTGAATGCGCTGTTAGTTTCAGGCTACCTCACGGTTTGAATATTTGACAGTGTTTTGCTGAACAAAAATGGATTTCAGACTCTGCATGGAAAGAAAATCTCATCAGATCCAATCAGGTGCATTTTGACCCGTTTTGAACTATAAAGGAAGATTAAAATTGAACATTCCGCTATGTCTTTTTGATTTTTCCCCATAAAGGTTAAACATTCAGGAGATGGATCTGCTTTGAAGAGGAGGTGCACAATGTCTAACTCTCTTTTCTTCTTGGACACGCTGCTGTTGTCATGCACATTATGTAGCCTATCAGAGATACTGGGGGTTGAAGGTGATATTTCCAAGTTTCACATTGCATTATTTCTGTTGCTTTAGTGTATTTGAAAAGGCACATTCTAAAAGTCTGTCTTATCTCCTCCCCAGACTGTGCCTTTTGAAACCATAATTACAAGTATGATTGTCACTGAGGTAGACAATTAAGCTAGTTTTCAAGACATGTCATATCTAATTACACAATCTATGCAGAAGATGTCACCTCAACCCACAATGTAATGACAGACAGTTTCCCTGATGTTTTTCCAGTTAACCACATATTGCTCCTGTACAGAAATACTTCCCCAACTGCAATTACCAGGTTATTTAGCAACCGCATAGTAGCATTTTCTTTAATAAAAGGCTTTACCATGAGAACTTGACATGACATTTAGCACTTAATAATAGTCTCAATACATCTGATACTTCAAATACAACATTTACTGATTTCCTCCGCAAACTAGAGACTGCAATGGTTTTACACGGAATTACAGAATTACACGACCCTGCTATAATTGTACAGCAATTTCAGGAAGTACCTCTCTAAGAGTCTAACAAACAGACCAATTAAGTGACTAACGTGAATAAGATTCCAAATCAACCATCAGTACAAAATAAACCTTTTTTTATGTAAAAGGGAACATCGTATAAATGTGAACACTTAGATATGAACTCAGGATATGAAGTCAGGCATGTCATATGCAAGTTCTGATGACTTAAAAAAGCTTAAATTTTATTGAGATATTCAATTTTCAATCACAGATTTAAACAGATTTTCAATCTCATGCCTCTTTTTGAGGAAGCACATTGTGCAGGAAATTAAGTATTGTTGATATAATTGTACTAGTGTATAGTGAAAAAATAAATGGCAACATCATAATAAATAAACTAAAGTCCCAAAAAGGCGGCATGTTCCTTTAACACAACCTATTTTCTATAGACCAGCAGTCAGTTAACACATAAGCTTACTGGTTAATAACTCCCTAAACGTACCTTTAGCCTACATACAATTCACTGCATGGTCCCGCTCAAATGAATACCCAGCCAACATTGCCACGTGGGCCCCATGTGGGTTTTTGATGGGCTGTCACTTGGGCCCTGCATGGGCAACCCAAGTGGGGCCCATATAATTTTGTCCATCAGCTCCACATGGGCCCCATGTGTGTTAGCCTATAGGACCACATGATGGGTCCATAGTGGGCTCTAAGTGGGGCCTATTTGTGTGTTCATTATAGGGGCCAACATGGGTCCCATATGGGTTCTAATAAATGGGGCCAATGTGGGCCACATACAGAACCCTTATGGGGCGTAAATGAGTTGATGATGGTCTCTTGATGGGCTCACGCTAACTGCAAAATAATTCAGAATTAAGGTGAAGAATTAAGTGTGAAACCATCAGAAACCCTTTAGTCTCCAGCAGCACAATTTTACAGAACTACAACCTACCTGGAGTCTCCACAAGTGAAGGTGTCAGGATCTCAGAGACTTCAGTTAGCTAAAGAATCCTAAAAAAAATGACCCCCACTTAATAAGAATCACAAGCAGATGTGTCTTAAAAAACATGGTTACGGTTATGGTTGCAAAGCTGTCTTGGAGTATCACCAGCCCTGCAGATGTTGTATGTCTCCCTATATCTGACACACCCATTTCAGGTTTTTTAGTCTAATGAGCTCATGAGTTGAATCAGGTGTGATAGATGTAGGAGCAGTTATATAATTAATTATAAATTAAAGATCCTGGTGTAACCCTACTAATAATGACTGAGTATTACTAAATCCTCCTGAAGCGCTACAAATTATTTGTAACAGTATTCTAAAGTGTTACCATATTTGGTATCTTTTGTGCATTTGTTATTTGAATTAGCACTAAATAAAAAAGGGAAAAAAGTGCAGGCAGCTGAGTGAGGAGATGGAGAAAGCTCCTCAGATCTCATTGCTCAGTGGAAACTAGTTGTTCTGTGACAACATACACATTTATTAAAGATCTATTTAAAATGAAACATTTGAGAATGGAAATATTTCCCTCAATGTGCAAACTTTTTGAATAAAAGCTAAAATGGTCCCTGTATGGTGCTTTTCTGTGATCACAAAATAAACTTTTTTATTGCCTTTTTTTGTCTGTATCCACAGGCTCTTGATGCCTGTTACCACTGAATGGCAGAATATTTGGTCAAATTGCAAATGGTCAAATTTGGTCACATTGTGTTTAAGTGTCAAAATAACAATACAAATTATTTCAAGGGTGATATTTGTGTGCTATCTACCCAATCAACCTTTGGAACTGACTGTGTTTGCACTTGTCTTGACTTTGAATGAATTAGACCACTGAGTTGCCCATTTTCAACCCATGTACTCATTTCTTATTAGTGAACCTATTAGTGAACCATCTAGGTCCCACATAGGGAAATCTCAAAGTGCTACAGACTTACAACAATCAACAACATTTTTAAAAAAATAAAATGGAACAATTAAGAAGTTATATATAAACTTATGAAGTACTTAAAATACAATTAATGTAATCAGTTGTTAGGGGTAGGCTGTTACCCATAATTGTACAAAAACAAAACCAACTGCAAACAATAAAACGTTACAATTCTAAATATAGCCCAAATGTGGCCCACATGGGACCCTCAAATAAACAATAATGGGCAACCTAACTGGGCCCCAGAGATGGAAAGAGTAACAAAATATTCTACTCAAGTAAAAGTACTGTTACTTCAATGAAATTTTACTTAAGTACAAGTAAAATTACTGGTCTAAAAATTTACTCAAGTAAAAGTAAAAAGTAGCTCATTTAAAATGTACTCAGAGTAAAAGTTACTTAGTTACTTTTTTTACAGTGGGGGTGGGGGACTCTCCCCTGTAGGGTTGTGATAGAATGAGATTTTCACGATATGACAACTATCTCAGAAAACATCAATTAAACATTTACTGTACCTATTATTAAAAGATGGTAATTATCACTAGTTAAAATGATGTTAAATGAATGAAGAAGATTGGTCTTTTTTTATTTGGTTGAACGAATGCTTTATTATAACAAACTTAAAACCATTTGTTAATTTTGTTTATCAAAATTTCAATAAAACATGTCTAATAAACTAAATTCAATAAATTATTATGAATTTGATTAACAACTTATTTTTATCATTAATTTGTAAAAATGTTTAAGAATAATAGAGTCCATATGTAGTAGACGGAGCAGCTCATTCACAGAGAGAGAACAAGCAGATCATATATTCATATAGCATTCAATGTGTAACGAGTAGAAATATAGTGTGGCCCCTTTAAGAGCTGCGCGCGCTCCCTGAAACGAGTTCTGCATCTTGTGTATGTGCACTGAGTTTTGAGCTCCCATGTGTGGGGATTATTCTCTGTTTTTCTGTTGCTAACAGTCAGTTATTTTGTTTTATTAAGTAATGCTGTGGACGGAAATGGAGTTTGTGATCAGAGTTCAGCGGGAAATAAAGCGCGATCTGTTTGACGTCAATCGCCTCCGTGTTTGCATCCACTCCAGATAACGTACTCGGTTACTTTCGTAACCTCGGTTCCCTGAGAGAGAGGAACGAGTATTACGTATGGGAAAAACTCCTTTTCTCGAGAATGTGAAGCAAAACTTTTAATAAAGGTATCTATGTAAAGCGCAGTGAGCTGCACGGCCATAGCCCAGCGCGAGGAGCGCTCTGATTGGCCGGGCTGCGGCAACTGCAGGAACCTATGGTGAGGCGGCTGAGAGGAACGAACCAATGGGGGGCGTTCCAGAAGCCCGCCGAAAAAGGTGCTTATATTTGCATACAGGAGGCTATATAAGACCCTAATTCGCCATAGGTGTCAGGTTTTAAGATCGACTGAAGCGATACCTGAGAAGCATAAACACGGCACGGAACGTAATACTCGTTCCTCTCTCTCAGGGAACCGAGGTTACGAAAGTAACCGAGTACGTTCCCTTTCGAGAGAGGTTCCTCGTATTACGTATGGGAACACAATGTAAAGCGCCGTGTGTGCTGACTGACCCAGTATACCCAAAGCACATGTTATAAACCCCCGAGACACCGACAGAGGCGGCTTATAAGGGGAATGAAGAACCGGAAGAGTCGGTTCGTTTGAACAGCTGATCGGACATAGTCGGATCTTATGATGAATGAATAGTGCTTAAGGACTAATGTGTACAGGCCAAAATGTAAGGCAATCTGTTTGCCAGGGTCAAGATAGAGCCTAGATGGAGAGAAGCCCTGCTTGTAGAGCTGGAACCTCCAACTTGTAGAATCTGATAAAAGTGGACGGAGAGGCCCAGCCTGCCGCCGCACAGATATCTTCCAAAGAAATGTCACACGACCAAGCCCAAGATGAGGCCATGCCTCTAGAGGAGTGGGCTTAAATGCCTGTAGGACAGGTTAGGTCCTGGACCTATATGCTAGTGGGACTGCATCCACTATCCAGTGTGAGAGACTGTTTCATGACAGCACAAACTTTAGTGCGGCCACCGAAGCAATGAAGAGCTGATCCGACTGCCTGAAGGGGGCGGAGCGCTCTAGATACAATCTCAATGCTCTGACTGGGCAGAATAGGTTTGCGTCTTATTCTCTCTGAGACGCGGGTTAAGCAGTGCAAAGACCTGCATACTGAAGGGGTTGATAGCACTTTCAGCATAAAACCATGCCTCGGTTTGAGCACAACCTTGAAGTTGCTGGACCCAAACTCAAGACAGGAAGGGCTCACGGAGAGTGCAGGTAAGCCACCCACTCGGTTAACCGAGGCCACAGCCAGCAGAAAAACGGTTTTGAGTGATATGTGCTTCAAGCTCGTGTTCTGAAGTGGTTAGGAGGGGGAACCCTTCACGGCCTCCAAAACCATGGCGAGGTCCCAAATAGGGACCGAGGTAGGGGCAAGGCGGGCTGAATCTCCTGGCCCCTTTAAGAAAACACACAATAAGATCACTTTTCCCAAGTGAATGTGCCGCGATAGGAGCGTGGCTAGCTGCTATGGCGGAGACACACACCCCGAGTATGGAGGGGGGACGACCCGCATCCATTAGCTCTTGGAGAAAGCGAGCGGTTCCGCCAGTTCGCATGAGTGTGCGTCGATGTTTCGCGTAGCACATTGGTTAGAAAACCACTGACCACTTCAAAGCAGAGCTGCCAGATAGCAGGGGCTCTAGCTTCTGAAATAGTGTTCATAACTTGTCAGAGAGGTTCCCGGATACCGTTGATGGGCCATACGTGGAGGCCCCACAGCTCGGGATTGGGATGCCAGACCTTCCCTTTCATTGGCAGAATAGGCATGGGGCTGTGTCTGACAGCTGAAACAGTATGGAGAACCATGTGCAGTTCTTCCAAAGTGGGGCTATTAAAAAGCACAGGCTGCAGCTGGATCGCGATCGGAGGGAACATATAGAGGGAGTCTGGGCCAACATGGGCCAGGGCATCCCTGCGTTTGCAGAAAAAATATTGGGCAGCGTGTGCTGTGCGAGCTGAATTGTTTGCGGGTAAAGGGACCATCCCCCTGGGGACATGGGTCCTCTGGATAACATGTCCGGACCCTGATTCAGAATACCTGGCACGTAAGCCGCCCTTAGGGAGCTCAGATTGTGCTCTGCCCATAAAAGGAGATGCTTAGCCATGCAGTGAACAGAGTCTGATCTCGGCTGCCCTAGCGATTTTATGTACATTATCAAGACGTGGTGGTTCTTATGCCGTAAGTCTTGAGTCTATGACAATGACTGTACTGATAAGCCTGCCCCTCGAAGGCGAATCTCAAGAATGGCCTGTAGTGGGGGTGGGGGGTTATCGTAACGTGAAGTATGCGTTTTTCAGATCTATTGAGAAAACCCAATCCCCGGGGCGAATGTGCGCGAGGATTTGTTTCACCGTCAGCACCTTGAAACGAGCGTGTCATAAGTGCTTTGTTCAGATGCCTGGAAAATGGGCCTGAGACCGCCACCCATTTTCGGCATGAGGAATTAGCGACAGTAAAAACCTGACTCGCTAGCGTCGGGTGTACTGTTTTCGCCGCTCTCTCCTTTAACAGTCTCAATGCCTCAGCGAGAAGCACGTGACTGACACTGCTTCTTACAGAGGGCTCGACCACGGCTTGAATCGCGGGGTCTGCGAGCAAAACTGTAGCGAGAACCTCGTTTTATATGTTCAACACCCAATATTATATACCAGGAATGGCCTGCCAGGCCTGGGCTCGTAAAGCCAGGGGTTGAATTAGATTCGGGGGCTGGCCGCTTAGTAATAGGGGCCTGTTAGCCGGGTTGTTTGTGCTGTAACACTGCTTGTAACACTGTGGGGATAGTGTTAGTTTTGGCGGTGCAGGCTTTGCAGTGGGCGCACGCCTCACATTTATATTGTGTGTGCGAGAGTGAACTTTGTGAAAAGTGCTTGGGTGCAGGAGTGCAGACTGTAAAGTGGGCACATTTCCTACATAGAAAGCTCTTTTGTGTGTAGTGTAAACAATGTGCAGTGGCACACAACCTACGTAGAATACCCACGGTGCAAACCAGTGAGCAAATCCACAGGGGTAAACGCACACAGCATTAGTGTGCAGATGAGCGTGTTTAACACAGGCTAGTTGACTGCAATATTTCATCTCCAGTCACTTAACTTAAGGGAACTGGGAGAATGTAAGGAAGTGCGGGTGGTATGTGAGCCATTCCACAATGCCGTTATGCTCTAGTCTAGACTGAAAGCGCGCATGCAGACAAGCGTGTTTGACCACAGGCTAGTTGACTGCAATAAGGCTAGTTGACTTTATATGGTGTAATCCGGCCGCGGCGGGATTTATTTGTGATTTTGTGAGGCTGAATTAACAGTGCTTATGTAGGGGTGCACACTGTGTAGTGGACACTTTGTCTACAGTGTAAAAACCTTTCCAGCCGCCTGAATAAAGGGGACTGGAAGTGATAGAGTGAAAAAAGGGCTTAGCTTGGCAGCCATTTTCCGACGCCCTTATGCTCTGACAGTGAGCGCGTGCTATGACGTAAGCCGCGCTCTAGTCAGCAACGCGCTGTGGAAGGGGCGCGCGCTATCATGACAAGGCAGCCATTACAACTTCCTTGGCAGTAAGCGCGCGCTGCAGCGACATTGTTCTTGACATACCCAACAGCCCGAGCTCGCTCGTCTAACTTACTCTAGTATTCTTTGTCCGCAGCGCTTCAGCACGGCGGCGGTAGAATGAGCACGGCGAGAGCTTCGGCTCGAGTTTGTTTATTCACTCTAGTATTCTCTGTCCGCGGCGATAGAGCGACAGGACGAGAGAATTGGAAGCGTGAGGTAAAACTCTGTCCGCGGCGCTTCTAGCACGGCGAGAGCTTCGGCTCGAGTTTGTTTATTCACTCTAGTATTCTCTGTCCGCGGCGATAGAGCGACAGGACGAGAGAATTGGAAGCGTGAGGTAAAACTCTGTCCGCGGCGCTTCTAGCACGGCGAGAGCTTCGGCTCGAGTTAGTTAATTCACTCTAGTATTCTCTGTCCGCGGCGATAGAGCGACAGGACGAGAGAATTGGAAGCGTGAGGTAAAACTCTGTCCGCGGCGCTTCTAGCACGGCGAGAGCTTCGGCTCGAGTTAGTTAATTCACTCTAGTATTCTCTGTCCGCGGCGATAGAGCGACAGGACGAGAGAATTGGAAGCGTGAGGTAAAACTCTGTCCGCGGCGCTTCTAGCACGGCGAGAGCTTCGGCTCGAGTTAGTTAATTCACTCTAGTATTCTCTGTCCGCGGCGATAGAGCGACAGGACGAGAGAATTGGAAGCGTGAGGTAAAACTCTGTCCGCGGCGCTTCTAGCACGGCGAGAGCTTCGGCTCGAGTTTGTTTATTCAATCTAGTATTCTCTGTCCGCGGCGATAGAGCGACAGGACGAGAGAATTGGAAGCGTGAGGTAAAACTCTGTCCGCGGCGCTTCTAGCACGGCGAGAGCTTCGGCTCGAGTATGTTTATTCACTCTAGCATTCTCTGTCCGCGGCGATAGAGCGACAGGACGAGAGAATTGGAAGCGTGAGGTAAAACTCTGTCCGCGGCGCTTCTAGCACGGCGAGAGCTTCGGCTCGAGTTTGTTTATTCACTCTAGTATTCTCTGTCCGCGGCGATATCGCGACTGAACTAGAGAAGAGGAAGACTGAGGAAAAACTCCGTCTGTCCGCGGCGCCTCCTCAGCGCGACGGTATAGTGACGAGAGCTTCGGCTCGAGTTCGCCTATTCACTCTAGTATTCTCTGTCCGCGGCTGTAGCGCGACGGAATGAGAGAAGAGTGGGAACAACTCTGTGGCAGCGGCGGAAGAAGAGCCGCGGCGGCGGCAGAGTGAAGAGAGCTTCGGCTTGAGTGTGCTCATGTCCTCTCACATTCTCTCTTTCCGCGGCGCTATTCAGCGCGACGGGACGAGAGCAGAGGGAGAGTGAGAAGAGCTCCGTCTTTCCGCGGCGCTTAACGACGCGGCGGAACGAGAGAGTCCTCGAGTAGAACAAGCCTGTAAGCTCTAGAAGTGGCGTTGCAGCGGCAACACACACACAAACACATATAACACTCAACATAGACACAGTTTAAAGGATATATAACGCCGGATGGCGTAGCTGGAACGGCAGAGAAGGCGGAGAGGGAGTCCGTCGTCCTCAGCTGCAGGTTCCGCTGGTGCCTTTTCAACGGCGGTGCTTCTTCCGGAGACCAGCGAAGGTATCGCTGAAGGAGATAAAATCTGACACCTATGGCGAATTAGGGTCTTATATAGCCTCCTGTATGCAAATATAAGCACCTTTTTCGGCGGGCTTCTGGAACGCCCCCCATTGGTTCGTTCCTCTCAGCCGCCTCACCATAGGTTCCTGCAGTTGCCGCAGCCCGGCCAATCAGAGCGCTCCTCGCGCTGGGCTATGGCCGTGCAGCTCATTGCGCTTTACATAGATACCTTTATTAAAAGTTTTGCTTCACATTCTCGAGAAAAGGAGTTTTTCCCATACGCAATACGAGGAACCTCTCTCGAAAGGGAACTTATATTAAGTGAGCTATCCGCATTTTTCACCCGGACACAAGCGTTACAAATGTTGTGCTTTAATGTTCACAGACCATGTCGCGATTTGATTTATTTCTAAGGCCTACAGCTCTACATTCGAGTTTTTCGTTCATCCACCAGTTTGCGTGTATTACACCAAATCTACGTTATAATGTAAAGTTAATGTTCATGACTGGATTCCGGGATTCCCTCTGCGTCACAGAAATCAATCGGCCTAAGTTATAAACATACCTTTATTTGCACAGAGGGATGTGTGCCCGAACATTTTCTATGTGTTTCTTCATTTGCATCCACATTTTGTGCAAATTTGATATCCAGGACAACACCACATTATTTTTTTCTATATCCAAAGTATTTCCACACTAGCCAGGAGTTCACGACGGCGTTTTGCTTTCACCTGGGTCTGCGTCACTGACGTCTGTCTTGTTCGTCTCCATCTGATATTTGCGCGCTTGTTCTCTCCCGCGCCCCGCGCCCTCTATTCAATATTAGTCATTTCCGGATCGCGGTCTTTTTCCTCCTCTCTTTGCATTAATGATTTATTTTTACTCAGTAACGGATGTGGTTTAAAATGTAGCGAAGTACAATACTTTAATCAAAATGTACTTAAGTAAAAGTAAAATTACAGATTTTTAAAACTACTTAAAAAAGTAGAAGTACGCCCAGCTAACACACGACGTAACAGTTACGTTATTTATTCGTACTTTTTGGTAATTTCGTGACTTACCAACTGACAACGTAGTCTCAACGTCGCATGCCTGTAATTTCCTTACCATAAAATTACCTTCTTACCACGTTGTCAGTACGATCTCTGAACGTCAGATTATTACCAACAACGTTCCAGATACGTACTCTACACGTAATATTTTGGTAATTTTATGACTGACTGACAACGTAACTACAACGTTGCATGCCTGTAATTTTCTTACCATTAAATTACCTTCTCACAACGTTGTCAGTACGATCTCTGAACGTCAGAATATTACCAACAATGTTCCAGATACGTACTCTACACGTAATATTTTGGTAATTCCATGACTTACTGGCAACGTGAATGCAACGTCACCTGCTCGTAATTTCATTACCATCATTGCAGGATATTCTGATTGTCAGAATTTGCTATTTAAAATGTGTAATTAAATGTCAGACAAGATTAAAATTCCCCTTACGATTTTTGTTTATTTTAAACAATTAAGAACACGGACAATCTTTTTATATATAAAATAAAAGTGACGTGTCACGTGACACGATGCGCGCGCCTCCACAACTGAAGAGTGTGTGCGCGGCGCCGTACGGCAATTTTATCAACAGCAGTTAATTTTTCTGGAGTGTTAAACTTTTTATTGCATAATATTTCATACAAAACGTTGGAATAATGACAGATATGGCCTCTACATCTAATTTAACAGTAGTAGAGACTGAACGAGAACGCGCTCGCCTGGTGGCAGTTGAGAGTTGCCATGGCAACCGTAAACACACAACAAACAAACAGCTAGAGAGGACCAGAAGAGGACAGCGTCGACATTTCGCTCTCGTTTTATCGCCAGTTATCTTTAAAAAAAAGTTCAACAACGGTGTCAGATTGGTTAAGTAATATTACCTACAGTCTACTTTAAGTATTTATGTTAATATTTATACCTATTGTTACATATTTATGTGGTATTTTTCCTGAATCATTTAAAATGTCAACTAGCAAACGGTAACTTACGCTAGCACAGCATATGTTATGTTTAACATTATAATGCCGAGCATCTTGAATGCTTTTATTCATGTTCTGCTGTATCTCCGATGTTTTTGTTAAATAATTTGGGTGTTTTATTCTTCGTTTTTGTGTGTTTTTCAAAATAAATGGACTGAATGAACTAAAGTCAGATTGAGTCTGCATTCGTCATTCACATTATTTGAAATAGCCTTTAAATTAGTTTGGGCAAATGAGGACATAAACTACAGCATGTCCGCCTATTGAAAAATGAATAATTATAAAAATTAACAACTGATTACCAACACACAACTAATAGATCCATGACGTTGCCACAACGTTGCAGTTACTAACTGGCAACGTTACAATGTTACGTTGTGACAACGTATCTGGGAATTTCACTTTTCCAGTTGTCACAACGTAACTAGGTACGTCACCACGACGAAATTTTAGTCAGCAGATTACGTTGCAGTTACGTAACAGCCACGTATTTGTGTTAGCTGGGACACAGAAAAACTACTCAATTACAGTAACGCGAGTAAATGTAATTCGTTACTTTCCACCTCTGCTGGGCCCCATAACTTTATCCAAGATGGGGCCCACATTCAGCCCATCAAGCTGCCCACCCTGAGCCCATGCCCAGATGACGCCCATGTAGCCCAGCTAAACCCCATGTGGGGCCCACATGGACATGTTGGCTGGGTAGGAGTGGCAGTAAAACAACAACAACACTTATGCCTTTCTTATTCCAAATTATGATCACGGGCAAATTATTGATGAATAAAAACCTATTTCGCAGATCATTGCACAATTCGACGTTATGAGCAAAACATTTTTTTTACAGTAGTGCATGATTTCTAAACTAATATATTTGCATGTTTGCTTAACATAACCAGTTGTAGGCCTATATTTATATGAGTCATGGCACTCAAAAAAAAGAAGCTCAAAGATACATACAAGCAGGCTAAAATGGCACAATTTATTTGGTTTTGGTTCTTTTTTGCTGGTAAAGCTTCATATTATTGGTAGGCTTCTAACTTTGACACCCCCAACATCTTGTATTGATGTCAGATTTCAAGTGTTGCAAATTGTGCAAGAAGCATTTGATAGCAAATACAATGACGTAATTCGGGTAAAAAAATAAATAAAACGAACAAACTATCTAACTACACCACAACCTACTTTTTAGGCTGTCTACACTGGCCGTGATTAAACAACCTATCGCAAATGCATTTTTTTTATTATGTGCTACTGTCTTTCATAGGTGTAAGCCATTTTGTAAACATTACTAAACAGATACAATTTATCTGTTATCATTATCTTTTTACCTGATTTTAGGTTTACCTGGGTTTGAGCTAAATTCGGCAGGACCACTCTCAAACACTAGCAGATATAGTTTCAGAGAGAGAAATCATCTGATTTGCCTCCCCTAAAGGGTTTTTTCTCCTATTAGCATTAAGCTTTCTATCAGTAGAAACCGGAAGTAGAAATCTATCATTGCGCGTTCACGGACAGGCGCCATCTTGGAAAACAGTCTCGACGAATCGATCCACGAGCACTGTTCAGCACTGTGAGCTGGTCAATAGGAATTAAGTTTGTGAAATGTAATAACATGGACGAAGCAAGCTAAAAGTTCGAAGCAAGGCCACAAGCCTCCGTCCTTCTTTGCCACAAAGAAGAAACTCAAAGCAGCAGGGGAAGTGGATGGACAGATGTAACCTTGCTTCAGTGCCTCCTTGATGTGAGAGAGGGTAAATCTTTCCTTTGGGCACTGGTTCACTGGGCAGCAGATCAATGGCACAGTCCCATGGCCGATGGGGAGGCAGCTTGGAAGCCCGTTGGAGACAGAAGACATCGCTGAAGGGGGCGTAACAGGAAGGGACATCCACCGAACCTTGCTCTACTGGACTCTCGATGGACGTGGCACAGACAAGGAGATCTTAGGAACGAGGAGAGGAACGTACCAGTGGAGATGGGAAGCAGTCCGGAAAACAGTGTCGCCCCACTTCAGGACTTCTTCTCTCTTCCTGGAGATGACTGGGCTATGCTGCTCTAACCATGGGTGCCCTAAGATGATGTCAGTGGTGGATTCCTCCAGAACCAGCAGGTGTAACCGTTCCATATGGAGGATTCCCACTTGAATAGTCGGAGTGACGGTCGTGCGGCGCTTGAGCTGGTGGCAGAGGGTGCCAGAGATGAAGTTGCCGGCTGACCCAGAGTCGAGGAGGGCAGTAACTGGAAGGGAAATACCGGCAACAGTAAGGTTTACATTAGTGGTGAGTAGTTGCATTTTCTGAAGGGAAGGAATAATCGCAGTCACCATAGGACGGGGATGACGGACGGGGCATTCGAAGATGTAATGCCCAGGGAGACCACAGTACAAACAGAAACTCTCACTGCATGAAAAGTGGGATTTTCGTCAGTAAGCGGCACTGTAGATTGTCGTGGAAGATCAGGTTTACGACTGTACACGGCAGTTTGCAGGCGACACCGAAAACTGCCGTGAATTGTCAGAAATTGACGTGGGCCTTGCTTGGCAGTTGTCCCCCCCCCAAGACCCCCCTTCCCTTAACTCCAGGGGAGGCTTTAACATGTAAATGAACATGCTGTGATCTATACAAATGCAAATCAGGGTAGCAGGAGTTTTAACCCATGTGACATTTTTCTAAAAGGTATTAACTTCCTTCTAAGAAAGATAGATCAGGCTCAGTATAGCCTAATTGTAAAATCTTAAACTTAAGCTTGAATTTATATATTTGATGAAAGTATTCTAGATTATTTATTGTGTGTCATTTGCAATCAGTCCCCGTGAATTCAGTGCGACTCGCAATTTTGACCAATCACCCCAACTTTTACCAATCATTGCGGTCTCCTGCTAATAAGCGGCGTCATACATCAGCAAACTTTATATATCATATATCATTGCCTGTCAAAATTAACGTGTTAACGCAAATTAATTTTAACGGCACTACATATATATATATATATATATATATATATATATATATATATATAAATATATATATGTATATATATATATATATAAATATATATATGTATATATATATATATATATATATATATATATATATATATATATATATATATATATATATGTGTGTGTGTGTGTGTGTATATATATATATATATACATACAGGGGTTGACATTAACTTTTTTGCTCACCGGCCACTGTGGCTAGTGGTTTTCCAAAGTTACTAGCCACTCAGTATTTTCACTGGCCACAATTTTGCTGTTTGGAAATTACATTGTATATGTTTAAAGTTGACTTTGGCATATATAAATTACTTGATTTTGAATCATTTTACTTTATTTTGAAGATTTAAAACCCTTTCAAACTTTCAAATGCAGAATGATCCCCCAAATCTTGTATATCAGCTGGGATGTGCAGGTGGGCAAGGGGTGGGCAATATAATAGATTATAATAGAATTTAATAGGCTAATATGAGAAAGGTAATATGACAGGCTATGAGTTATTTTAGTTAGGATATATATATATATATATATATATATATATATATATATATATATATATATATATATATATATAATTTAAAAAATACCCTAAGCAAATTACAAAAACAATAGTTATTAAAAATAAAATAAAAATTCCGATACTAATACGACACAATGTAATTTATTGAATGTAATTGTCATTGGATACGACTTTCATCGAAAATAATGTAACAAAATGTGGCCGTGGTCTGTGTTGTGAAATGAAACCACATTAAAAATTCCCTTAAACTGTGTTTGAAACATACAGCAAAGCAGCGACAGAGGAAAACACAGAGCCTGATATTATGCAAACATTTACCAATAATGTGGAAAGCGTTTTAAATCTGTTCAGTGGAAAATCCGCTGTGACGAATCTGTCCTCGTCTAACATCTGCTGTAAATCCAGGTAAAACTAGCTGCGTGCACGCGCCCGTCCCCAGATAACATGATCCCCAGTTGATCCGTAACACCGGCGGGAAGAAACAGCTGAATGCAATCATTGGGCTATCTCGTCAGCTTGGTCAGTTTGCTGCCGATTTTAACGAGCAGTTAACTTTAGTAATCTCCAGGTTGCTGTCCATAGATGATAGGTTGCTTGCTTTGGAGTCGAAAAACTGTGTGGAAGATACTAACTTTAAAGCCGGGTGCACACTGTGCGATTTTGGCCACGATTTGGCCGTCTGGGACAAATTTAGCAAATCCTAAAAGATTCCTCAGATCCTAGGCTAAAATCTGACGTCTTTGGTCGTTAGTTTGACATGTTCACCGGCAGCCGATTAATGAGCGCTGCGATCAAATTTTACCTCAGACGAAATTCTGACAGTGTCAGAAGATTTGGCACAGAATCCTGCAGTGTGACTTCTCCTACGACGACAGTCAAATATCTCAGTTTTTCAAGACAAACCATGACCAAAACGAGAGCTAGAGATTTGTTTGTAGCCAGCATTTCAGCCCCGCGTGTAATGCAGCTCACCATCACTGAACGCGTCATTCATTGATGATATAAAACTCCGGGTGAGTTTTCTTGCGCGTGTCCGTTTTTAGCGCGCCTTCACTATCGTGCAGTCTGACATTAATGTCAACTGAGATCTTTCAGTGTGACATGGCGATCATGTTCGTACAGTCTGACAAGGGACATTCGCAAAGGATTTTGAAAAATCGCACAGTGTGCAGGACCCATTAGAAGAGAAGACGAGTGCCTAAGAGAAGACCAGTCCTAAGATTGCGGTAAGACTGTTATCTAAGCTAAAGTAACCTAAAGCAAAGCTTTTTAAGTAGCACAAGATGAAATTAGCCTTGTAAAAGAACAAATGTAAGTTGCTTTATAAAAGTGTTTTCTTTTTCTGGTCATTTTACAGGAAGCAGTACGCCGTCTTCACAACTTCGTCATAACACTCATTTAATTGTTTTCCAGCTGCATGTAAGACATAGAGACAGTACGCAGGAGGTACAAACATCCAGTTCTTGCATCGCACGCAGAAGCTGTGAAGAGTTCAGCTCGGAGTCGATTGAGAAGAAAGAGGGTAAGATTTATTAGATTAGATCCGTTTTTGGTCAGTGTGACTATTTTTCAGGTGCATTTTACGCAGTACATCGCGCAATACTGATTGTCTTTATTGTTTGTTTTTACAGCTGCTACAAGCAAGAAAGAGTGTGTTAGCTGAGGATGAGGTGGGCCTTTGGAAGTGCGCTACCATAGACCTGATGTCTGATGAGGAAGACGGCATCGTTCGCGCGGTGTCTGGATGGACTGTTTGACCAGCCAGGAGCTCGCCGAGCTCTGTGCCACGCTGCAATCGAGATTAGAGGCGATTCCAAAGAACAGGGCAACGCACGACAGACGTCTGAAAAATGGACTGAAATCAGACAGAATGGCGCTAGTTACCTACAGCTCTGAAGCGGACTTCATGGTGCTGTAGGATTTTGGGCTTTTCGTGAGCTTCCTATTGTTGTGTGGGCAGATCTCAAACGTTTTGCATTTGGTTGTGTGTTTGTTTGTTCTAATAAAGCTCTTTCTTTGAATAAACTGCACGTCCCTGGCATATTTTCCTTTCCTCAATAAATGAATGTCCTTGATGGTTATAATAGCATAGTCCATAGGATAACAATGACATGAATATAAAACATAATAGCATATCACATGAATATATACAATTAAAAAATAATATGCAAATCATAATAATATATATATATATATATATATATATATATATATATATATATATATATATATATATATATATATGTGTGTAAAATTATTATAATTTGGGGGTTTAAATTTATTAATTTATTACCCAGGTTGACCAATAGTAACAGATCTGCCAACCAATCACGAGTGATATTTCTTGTTTCAATGCAGTAGTTTCAACCAATACTGAGTGAGGAAATTCAAGCCATTCCGGCAAGGCGCCGCCCAGAGCTGCTATTCATATGCTAATTAGAGCCATTAGCGCCGGCGCCAGCATGCCTCCGCAAGCTCCACATACGTCATGGTTCGTTTCCGTCAATATGTGGCACAGACGAACGCGACGTTCACAGGCTGTAAACTGACGTTAATTGTCGAAAATCAGGGAGATTTCCGGCCGTTTACGGGGACGAAAATCCCACTTTTCATGCAGTGTCTGGGTCAGCCGCCTCTGCCGCTCAGCCGCTGTCAGTCGTGAGTTTTCCAGTTGCATTGCCTTGTGGGCTGGTTCTGGAGGGCTTACACCATCTGGTCAGTGGAGGGAAGGAGAGAATGACGGCTGGCCCTGGTTTTCTTCGATACACGACTGCATACGAGTGGCGAAGCGGATGGAGAGTTGAATGAACCTTTATGGCCTGATGGTATCCTGTAATGCAGCGAGATGCAGCCGCACTTGAGGATCCAGACCCTGTCTGTAGTTCGTTATCAGGGATTGTTCATTTCAGCCACTGGCAGCCGCGAGGGTTCGAAAACTGTAGAGCATACTCATTTACAGACTGAGAACCTTGCTTAAGGTGATGAAGTTGCTCACCGATCGATGGGTTTCCCAAAGACCTCCTTGAAATGTGTGATGAAACCTGAGAGGGTCTGGATCACAGGACTGTCGGTGGACCACAGGGATTCCACCCATTAAAGCACTTTACCAGCTAGCTGTGAAGTGATGAACGCCACCTTGGCGCGATCATGTGGGTATAAGTGCGGCTGCAAACCCAGGACCAGCGAACATTGTAGCAGAAACCCATTGCAATCCTCTGCCAAACCAGAGTAGGGCGCCGTTCTGGCCATGGAACTGACACACTTAGTAGGCGAAGAAGAAGCGTGTTGTTTCCTGAAGTGCTCACTGAAGTGGGACACTTCAAAAAGTGGGAGACTGAAGCGATGGAGCGATGGAGACAAGAAGCCAGGAGACAGGGCGGGCAGACACTCAGGAGACAAGGAGAACAGGTAAGTATGCAGGTGAGTCCGTAGAAGCAAGCAGTAGTGTGAGCGTGTGCAAACGAGACCAGACAGTGACTCACTGCATGAAAAAAGGTGTATCCGGACCCGTATACTCCTGTATACACTGCTGAAATTCGGAAGAATCCGGGAGTATACTGGCCAGATAGGTCAAATTCCATGGATCGGTATATATCCGTATACATCCGGAATGATACCAAATCGGATGTATGTTGTGGCCGTATACTTCCATGCTACAGCCATTTGTTGCCATGGCAAGTAATCCCATCAGGTTTTTTCAGGAGACATTTTCACACCTCTGAGCAGCTTTGCCTCCCATCCCCTATTGGCCTTTCAACTCAAACTGGATTGGTTGTTCTTTTAAAACCACTCCCAAAACCCAAACTGCTATTGGAGGACAGGGCACATTGAAAACCCAGTAAAGTGATTTTATTGGTTACTTTTAAAATTTAGCCCACCCAAGGCCTTATAGCTTAGTGATTTGATTGGTTATAGGTCAGCTATGCAGATACTGCTCATACACCATAAACCCCACCCCCCTCTCCCCCAAAGGAAAAAATACACACAAAAAACAATTTAGGAAAATATGGAATATTTATTAAGGTACATAAAACATTACCAAGAGCATTTTAAACAAGCAAAAGAATAGAAACAAAAACAAGTGAACAAAATGTATTTAAAAGGGATGAAAATGTAAAGAACAAAAAAAAAATACAAAAATAAAGGCATTTAAAAGGAACAAATAAACAATATAAATATAACTTTATAAAATAAACATAAGTTAAAATGAAAGGGTAAAAAAGGCATGAAAAATAAAATTAACACAACATATTTAAAAGTTATAAAGAAATATAAAGAAATAAATACACAGTGTATCTAAAATGTAACATTATAAAATGAGACAATGCAAAAATGTAAACATTATAAAATTAGAACCAGAATGTTAAAAAAAGGTTATATAATATACATAAATGTTCTAAGTAAACAATAAAAATAAGTGAAAAAAAAAAAAAAAAAAAAAAAAAAACTCCCAAAGAGCATTGTAAACATATATTATAAAATGAATGGGGGAAAAAAAAGTGAGCAAATTCTATTTAAAGGACGGCGATGTAAAGGAATAAAAGAAAAAAAATGCATATAATATATGTTCTAAGTAAACAATATATATAAGTGGAAACATTTCCAAAGAGCCTTGTAAAGATACATTATAATGATGCACTGATGATGTGACGTGTAGCGTCGGTCAGCCTCTAGTCTGGTTCGTAGCATTTGGCAGAGCGCACACAACCGCGGTTCTGTTTGGTGGAGACCTCACCATCCACACTGGCCTTCCATCAACAACAGCATCATCTTCATCAGACATCTGCTCTATTGTTGCAGTCTCTCACAGGTCTCTTTCTGCGTTAGCTTGTACAACCCTGGACCTGGTCTCCAGCAACTGCAAAACATGACAGTAATTTAACCACTAAAACACAGACTGTGTTTACATGTGCAACAATAATGCAACTATGCATTCTAAGAGTAAGGTCTTAATCGCAGGAAGGTGCTCACATGACAAGCAGAACTCTTCACTCCAGTTTACATGCAATTTGCATTATTCACTAATGAGTCAAATTGATCAAAGTATTGGGTTTAATGTATAAGTTTAATCACAATATTGACAAAATCATATCTCCTAAAGAGAAAATAAATGCTTAGCAAGTTTCTTAACGTACCCTTCACTTTCTTTGACGGTTCTTTGCCATGTTCTTCATAGTGTGTCTTTTTTGGGCCTTTTCAGGCTGAGCCACAGAATACTTCCTCCGTGGTGTCTCAATATGTCTTGCAACCTGCTAAATAATCCATCCATCCATCCATCATCTTCCGCTTATCCGGGGCCGGGTCGCGGGGGCAACAGTCTAAGCAGAGACGCCCAGACTTCCTTCTCTCTGGCCACTTCCTCCAGCTCCTCCGGGGGTACCCCGAGGCGTTCCCAGGCCAGCCTGGAGACATAATCCCTCCAGCGTGTCCTGGGTCTTCCCCGGGGCCTCCTCCCGGTGGGATGTGCCCGGAACACCTCCCTGGGAAGGCGTCCAGGAGGCATCCGAAATAGATGCCCGAGCCACCTCAGCTGGCTCCTCTCGATGTGAAGGAGCAACGGCTCTACTCTGAGCTCCTCCCGAGTGACCGAGCTTCTCACCCTATCTCTAAGGGAGCGCCCAGCCACCCTGCGGAGAAAGCTCATTTCAGCCGCCTGTATCCGGGATCTTGTCCTTTCGGTCATGACCCACAGCTCATGACCATAGGTGAGAGTAGGAACGTAGATTGACCGGTAAATCGAGAGCTTTGCCTTACGGCTCAGCTCCCTCTTCACCACAACAGACCGGTACATCGCCCGCATTACTGCAGATGATGCACCGATCCGTCTGTCAATCTCCCGTTCCATCCTTCCCTCACTCGTGAACAAGACCCCAAGATACTTAAACTCCTCCACTTGAGGCAAGAACTCTCCACCAACCTGAAGTGAGCAAGCTACCCTTTTCCGACTGAGAACCATGGCCTTGGACTTGGAGGTGCTGATTCTCATCCCAGCCGCTTCACACTCGGCTGCAAACCGTCCCAGTGCATGTTGAAGGTCCTGGTCTGAGGTTGCCAACATGACAACATCATCTGCAAAGAGCAGCGATGAAATCGCGTGGTCCCCAAACCGGACACTCTCCGGCCCTTGGCTGCGTCTAGAAATTCTGTCCATAAAAATTATGAACAGAACCGGTGACAAAGGGCAGCCCTGCCGGAGACCAACATGCACCGGGAACAAATTTGACCTACTGCCGGCAATGCGAACCAAGCTCCTGCTCTGGTTGTAAAGGGACCGTACTGCCCTAAGCAAGGGGCCCCGGACCCCATACTCCCAGAGCAACCCCCTGCTAAATAAATCATGAATAATTGTAATACCAATAAAAGTAAGCAAAACAAAGCACACATGGTAAATATTAATATAAAATTACTTTAAAAAATAATACAATCTTTAAGATTACCTTTTACACATTCAGGGTCAACATCTGTAAAAGTTGTCCTTAATTCTTCAAAGGAAAATGGTCACAGCGAGGTTGTGTGATGACTATTCTGGGGGGAAAGTTGCAGTTATAATTAATGAAATTCAGTTTTGGCATTTCAAATCCATATGACGTTAGTAGAAGATTAACCTAACATTTACAGTATACAATAAGCAGTCTTACCCAGTTTGTGGATCGTGTGGGCTGTTCTCTGAATTGGGTTTCACACAAAGGCACCTTACAGATTCCTGTAAAGTTTGAAATTAAAATGCGTTTAAACGGATTCACAATATGCAAGAACCACAATATTTTCAAGTTTGAATAAGATGGCCATCAAAGTAACCGCTGGACACAAAACACATAACGTTATTAGGCTAACGTTAATTGTAAGGCAACTTTGGTTTACAGGCACATTATATAACAATAACTGAACTTACCTCACGTTACGTGCCCTTTTAAATCTTTTCACAGTGTTGTTAGGCTCTTCCTGTAAGTTAGTCCGTGCTGCTCATATTTTTGCTCGAGAGAATAAAGATGCTGGAGAGGTTCTTGGAGAAGATCAGCCCGTTCATGCTGTGCAGATATTAAAGTAGTAAGCTGACGAGATATAGCACTCTGGCCGGAGATCAGCTGCTTCATCAAGGCATTCACAGTGACTGGGCTTGAGCTTGCTTGTCCTCCTTTGTTCAGTGGAGTAGAAAAACTAAGGTTCCTTTTACTCTCCATATTAAATCTGTCGAAAATGATCGATTCCAAATCTCAACCAAACACCACAAAAAAAAAAAACAATCCGTTCTCTGTACTTCCGGAAACAATGCGGAGGTTTCAACTTTCGCGCGCATGAAACAATACACTACTATTGGGTGCGCCTCCGTCCCCACCTGTATTGTGAGTGGTTGATTTCAAACCTCAAAACGCCCCCGCTTTGGCGCGTTTGCTCAATAATATCTGTCTGCAGAGCCACAGTTTTACCCCAGCCGCGGTTTTGACCCGCGCATGCGCAGTTTCACAACAGCGGATTTGACCCGCGCATGCGTAGTTTCACTACAGCGGTTTTGATTTGACCTGCGCATGCGCAGTTTCACAACAGCGGTTTTGACCCGCGCATGCGTAGTTTCACTACAGCGGTTTTGACCCGCGCATGCGCAGTTTCACAACAGTAGTTTCATGCTGATACATTTGATTTTTAAATCTTAGTTCTGTCTTAAAACGATCTATTGGTTATTGTTGCTCATGCTATTATTTTTTTGCATCTGCTGTTGCTCGAAGGCCTTTAGGCTCCTTTACTGAAATAAAACAATGAACACTTAAATCTTTCTTTTATGTTTTTTCTCCAAAAACGATCATCCTGGTATAATAAACACACATTGTATTTCAAAGTTTGGTATAAAAAAAAATCTAACTTTAGAATAGACATTTAAAAGGTTTTTAGTATTTTACAATCAAGATAACTAATTCCTTAAGTTGATTAATTATGGCTGGGGTAAATGCATAAACTTGAACACACATAAAACTTACTTTTAACCAGGCTGAAAGTGTGAGCATATTATCAATTTGTTGGAGACATAAACAAGAATACAATTTAATTTATATTTATTTACAATTTACATTTTAAACATCTCATTATTGTTCCATTACAATTGATCACTAACTATAAAATTAAACAAGTGCAATAAAAAAAAAAAAACAATCAAATTTCAGGGTTATAAAAGGATGACACTCCACAAGCATTTTTCTTGTCCCTAACCTCTGACATGACTCTTTGTTTTTGAATGTGAAATAAAATGGGGCCCTTATTTCATCATCCTCATCTAGAAGTTCCTCACAATGGCCCTCATTTATCAATCTTGCGTAGAAACGGGTGTATATGTTGGCGTAAGATTATGCTTACACTCCTCTCACCGCCTGATTTATGAAGCTGTGCGCACCTCTGCAATTCAGGTGTACGCAATACTTGCCCTTGATAAATCCCACGGCTGAAAACGATCGTCATTAGAATAACACGCCCCTATATATTCAAGTCTCTGCCTCCCGCACGCCCTCATTTTACGCCATGGACAAACAGAAGACGGCAAAGAAACGAAACTTCTCCGACGTGAAGTTCGGGCGCGCTCAATAATCTCACTAGTCCACTAGTCAGGGCACTGATTAGGGCATAAGTTAATGGGCTGACTCCCTGATCAGTGCTCTGACTACTGAACTATTGAGATGATTGAGACGCGCCCATCGAGACCATCACCAGGGAAGTGGAAAAAAACCCCGAAATTGTTTTATTTGGGAGTTTAAAGAGTGGGATTAAAGGCACCTACAAAAACAAAATATGGACCCAAATTACGAGTACTGTTAATAGTGTGGGGGTTGAGACGCGCACTCCAGCAGTTTAAATAGCTGTTTGGATGATAAATTACCATCACAATGCATTATTTTACAGCACGTTTTGAAACAATTAGCATTTAATTTCGTATCACGGAACATGTATTGGGGTGTACAATAGTGATGATGTATTGTGGAGTAAGATTCTTCTTCTTATTATTATGATTATTATTCTTAATGACGCTTGTTATTTAGAAGAAGAATGCCGTTTTTATTGATTTTATTATTATTTAAAAGAAGAAGGCCATTTTTATTATTTTGTCAGTCTGAATTATTTTAGTCCCAGTCCGTGCGCAGCTGCTGAGCCAGGCGCGGGCCTGAAACGTCAGATAAAGCGCACAGGCTCGCGACTGGAGGAATACATATGCCTACAGATCAAACGCTTTGGTAAAGTCACACAAATTAAACATTGACGTTCATGTTGCACAAAAATAAACACTAAATGTTGTTGTTGTGGTTTTTAACAGTGGATCATATAGCATATCTTGTCAGTGCGTTTTGTGGTGTTAGGAATTGTTTTTCTGCGCATTTTCCCACTAACTCAAACGTGCGTACACCACCTCCTGAGCTGGCGTAGGATTTGAGCGTGCCGTACGCCAACGTCCATATTGATAAATCTCAAAGCCACCGTGGGTTTGGGTGTACGCAAGGTGTACGCTGGAAATTTGGTGTACGCACTTTTGATAAATGAGGGCCAATGAGAACACAGTTAAGCAAGGGCATTCAGAGCATCTTCCTCCTCCATGCAGACAATACGTGGTGGCAAGTATTTGCTCTTCAACAGCTGGTGATTTTCCTTTAACCATTCAACACCTTCTCGGATGCTGCTCATCACATTCTCGTTCTTTATGAAAAATATTCCAAAATGAACAGCAATTAGCAATTTTACAGTTTCAGCAAATTAAAACTTTGAGTAAAAATATACACTACAGAACTCTACATACCTCAAGATTCTGTGGTGGTGTGACCCCCTCCAGTGCTCCTATGTCATCCTCAATTTCTGCAGTTCCATTTCTTTGCTGTAGAATAGCACAATGTGATGTACTGTATTTCAATTGTCCACAAGACTACAATCATGTAAAAAATGTTTTATCATTTAAAGAAGTGTATTATTTTATGCATATGCCATGCAGACCCAAATGTACTTCAATTTCACACGAGAGAAGTCAAGTATTTGTATCAACACTTTGCAGGAAAACATCAATGTGTATATATATATATATATATATTATTATATATATTATATATAATATATATATATATTATATATATATATATATATATTATTATATATAATATATATATATATATATTTTTTTTTTTTTAAACATCTGAATAATTTGTCTTACAAAAGCTTACCTGACAGTCAGTGAGACAGGACACAATCGCCATGGCCTCCTCAGCCCAGTGTGCAAACTGCCTTCCATGTCTGACAAAACACAAAAAGATACTACAATGAGAACATGAAGTTATGCAGAATGCAGCTTGTGATGGTCAAGTGGTCAGGGTTCTGGGCTTCCAAATGGAACACCGTAAGGTTGTGAGTTCAATCCCAGAGGCTGTCACCAATCCAAACGGCACTTACCCGAAGTTGCTTCGGGGGGGGGACTGTCCCTGTAGTTAGTTCACTACAGGGTCACAGTCACTCTGGATAACAGTGTCTGCTAAATGACAAATAATAATAATTCGGATATCCTACCCTCCAAGCGCAAAATTCTCCATGAGGAGTAGGCACCACCACCTCCTGATGACTGGAATGTCATGCTGAGAAACAAGAAATACTTAAATGAATACTATGAATAACAGTAACACTAATAATGTAATGTGGATAAATAGGACTTACAAAGTAAACAGAAGTTCAAAACTTGTGCTGTTCACAATAATTTAAGTTGCTAAAAATATACATCACATTTGGTGACAGTATATGATTTATAAATTGTTATAGTCAAAATAATCCATCATGTTTTACTCAAAAACTAGTATTTTAGTACATTTACGAACTTGTTCATAAAAACATACATTGATATATAAAAAAGATCTATAACAACATTAGGTGATAATCAACGTATTATTACGAATTTATAATCTGCTATAATGGGGCAATCATTTTGGACAGGGAACACAAAACTAGTTAACGTTACCATGAAATGAACACAACGGGGGTACAAAATAATATCTGTTAAGGATGACAAGAAATTGTACAGTTACTTCGTTATAGCTATTTATAGCTACTTATCGATAACTATTTCACGCAGAATACATTAGCATTAGCTTTCGAAAGTGTTTTTTTTTTTTTTTTTTTTTTGCTTTCGAAAGTTCTAACAGTTGGCTAACTTAAAGTTAGTGTCGCTTACCTTCGTGTTGGACTGCCCGGTTAAAATGTGATTTAAGATGGCGCTTGAGGTGATTTTCTCCTGATGGCTTATAATATTTAATCGAGCAAAACGGACAGTGGAATTGGTCGCAGCAATATGAGCATTTAGAATAATACGGGAAATTATTCCCCTCCAGTCCCGTAACATGCATCTTCTCGAAGAAGAGACTCGAGCGACGCAATGCGCATGCGCGGTCAGAACTGCTGTGGTAAAACTGTGGTTGGGGTAAAACTGTGGCTCTGCGGCTCTGCAGTCAGACCCTTCTCCGTTTGCTTGCTAATCCCCACTCAAACCACGCCCTCGGTATGACGCGTCGCAGGTGTATCTTTAATTTGGTGCAAAAATATAATGCTGGACATAATTATCAATCAACATGGAAGGACAACCACCTGTTGATAATAATACGAGAAAGAGAGCTCGGCGGTTTTGCGACAATGGAGCGATTACAGCTGAGACAAATCACAACACAGAGCTGGAAGTGAGTGCATGTGATGAACTTCATCCAGACGAAATGAGACCTGTGGACTGGGATGATGCTGGTATTCATTTTGGTAAGTTACTGAACATTTTTTTTAATGTAAAACCAAATGACAAGTAAAATAAGATGGTGATCATCAGCATTTGTTTTATATATTTACTGATGTTGTGCAACATTACACTGATGTACATGATCTGCTTTGGTTAGAGTTGACACACAATAGTGATTTGCTTGTTTTCAGAATGTAGTAAGTTTGTGTTTTTTCCAGTATAGGCATAATTAAGTCTTGTTAATACATTGTAACTTTTATTTATTACAAATTTGGTCATAGCTGTATTTGCTGAACATTTAAATCATGATGGGCCATTCATAACAATAACTAAAGTTATTTGGATAAACTATTACGAATGGCCCATTAACATTTCTATGGCCCATCATGACCTGTACATGCTGTACTGTAAAGTGCATGATATGTGATTCTAAGGGATTTTAGTAAAAAGCTGCTAACTTTAAGATAATGCTAGACAAATGCATAGCTCCAGCCATTAATCAATTGATGTTTTACTGTTTAAACTAAATCTTTGTATTTAGCTTGTGTATGTAAATGTGTGTGTAGCTAAAATCGTTGTATTGTTCTTTAATTGTTACAGAGGACATTGGAGACCAAGAGCAAGTTGATTTCTGCATATTTGAAGAAACCAAGCATTTACATGAGAACCAAGATTCAGCAGATCTGAAGGCAAGGCTCCTTACATTTAAATTGATTGCCACAGACAGATGTGTATTGTTACACTTCTATTAATTTTTTTCTAAAAAAAAAAAAAAAAAAAACCTCTAACAAATGTCTTTTTTTTTTTTGAAGAAGAAGAAGAAGAAGAAGAAGAAGAAGAAGAAGAAGAAGAAGAACGCAATGAGCTGCTCAGGCTTTTCTTGGAGCTCAGTGAAACGTCTTCAGATGATGACAGTGACCATGAAGAGCAACACATCTTTACAGCTGGTCAGCACAGTGAACATTTGGATTTTAAAGATGACAAACCTGAAGAAGATAATGACAATAGAGACAGCTCTGCTTTATTACTTGTAAAGCTATTAGCAATAATGCTTTTAACCTGGCAAGCATTGTTCAACATTTCAGACAATGCCATCACTGCACTGCTGCTATGCCTCAGACAACTGATGGCTCATTGGAAATATTCTCAGTGTTGATTGGTGTCTCCTGGGTTTGCCACTGTGGCCTTTGGCTTACTCAGTTGGGGACACTAAAACTATAACACTAAATTTATGATCTAAGTTATTCAACTAAATATACAAATAAAATGAATTAATTAGGTATTATTTAATTCTATAAACTATTATATTGATCCGCCAACATTGTTGACCCTACAGCCAACTAAAATTTTGTTGCAATACGGTCTCGTTTGACACTGTGAGGCTAATTTGAAACAATCGTCATTGTAAAAGCGCTATATAAATAAAGTTGATTGATTAATGCAATTTGCTGGTATGATTCCCAAGACTTTATATTAACTAAGAAAATATACCAGTATGACAACTTCACTGAATATGCTGTCTGTCCAAAAAGATGATAAGCTTCAATGGCAAGGAATATCTGTACCCCAAACTAACCTATTGGTACAAGAAAGTAACTCGGTCATTAGACACCTTGGTAAAAAAGACCTGGGTTTTTTAAAAAGAGAGGCGTGGAGAGAAATACAAATCCTAGACCCAAATGCAGAGCTGCGTGCTGGAGTCATTAAGAGATTTCTAATAATCAGTGTTAAAAACTAACACACGTCCTATACGCCATGTTGTTGCAAAGGTTTCGTGGTTTCACCCTCATCCAGACAGATGTTTCTTTGGGAACCCTGTGGAGGTGTGGCACACAGACTGATTGTGCAGCAGCGTTCCTACCTGTGGAACGTATTGCAGGGAGATGTGTACTAAGTACATACATTGTGCAGTTAAGTCAGACAAAAAAAAAGGTATCAGTCATAATTCCCATTTGCACAATGTTTGAGATTTAGCCCCATGCGATTTCCAACGACCTTCTTTTTATTCCTTTTTTTTTTTTTTTTTTGCATATCTGTTTTTTTTTGTGTTTTTAAAGCCATGTTTTCATTATTTCACATTAATGTACATTTCTTTTTATTAAATTTGTTATTAACTGCATTTTGTAAAACTTCACAATAAATGTGTGTTATTCTAAAATGGTTGGTTAATTTTCCTTTATTTGTTCCGTTCAATTCCTTAATTTAAATACTCTGTTTTTGTGACTAAATGTTCGGGGTGTTTATTTTGCAGTGTTTTTATAAAAACTTTGATTAAGAGTCATAATTCTCAATCCTGAAGTCCTCCCCTGCCACCCCTCCCTCTGAGAACAGCCAGCACCTCAGTGTCATTAACATATGAAAGGCCTTCTTCACACCTAACAGTCACCAGTCCTAGCACCCAGCAGTGTTTCAGCTGTATATTTCCGTGAAATTTCACGGATGCCTGTATATGTCCGCATATGTGAGGTTTCCAGGTGTATCTTGAAATATACTGTTCCGTGTTACTCTGATCCGCTTTTTCCCACATACGTCCGGTAAACCTCAAATTACACAGGAGTTTACCATGCCCGGATAATGCCGTATTCCAGGGTTTTCATGCAGTGACTGAGTGAATGCGTGGGGCTTAAAGGCCCACTGAAGTGCTTTGGAACGCGCCGCATTATTCAATGTGTTGACGTAATTTCCCCTGAAACGGCTCCAGCTGTTTGCAGCTCCTCCCTTTTTTTAAAACAGCCAATAGCTTTTCGTTAATATACAGTTTGACTAGAGCGCAAGAGTGGAGCTTTCTCTGTTTGGTAAAGCTAGCAGTTTCCTCTAACTGTTTGCCATCATAATCTCCTACATATCGCTTTTGAAATGCAGCATTCTGTGCAGAATTCAAATAGATCGATATGTTTGTTGTCAGCGCGGACTCGCGCATATGATCTGTACTGCGCTCTTGTGTCTGTAGTCTAAATTTAGACCGGAGCCGCTGGGGTGTGTGTGCTGAGGCGGTGCGTGAAACTAACGTGAAAACAGACTTTATTCGCCTCAAATGAAAGCATATTTACACTGAATCATTTCCTATCACATATATAGTGTGCTATGTGCCTTTCACCATGTAGAAATTAGTAAATGTGTGTAAACAACTGACCAGATTTCAGATGCAGCTTCAGCAGTGTAAGGGGGCGGGCTTTTAGATTCTAGAGAGCATTTTGATTGGACAGAAGATTTGACGAGAAAGTGAAGTCTGCAATGATGTCACCAAAATCTAAGATTCGTTTTAAACAAAGTGGGAGACTGTAAATTTTGAATGCTTATATCTCCTAAATGCAAATTTTGTCATAGTTTTGGAACATACCAGCTTATTCATAACTTTAAGGCTAACACAGTCATACTAAAAGCTAAAAAACTAAAATTTTGATTTCAGTGGACCTTCAAGTGCAGGAGGTAATTGCAGTGAGATTAAGTGCAGGTGCGTGCAATAAGTATTCTGGTGATTGTGATTGTTGTGTCTGGGAAAGGGTGGAGCCTGGCGTGCTTGTAACACCCACCAGGTTTAGTGAGGATTGGTTAACTTCTAGTCTGAATTAGGGGTGCCCCCTAATAGTCGAAGATTCGATGCATTGATATGCAGGACTGGATTCGACCACTGATCTCATGGTCGAATCCTTGCGGGTGTTATGAAACGAGGATCATACCATTTTAGGCACTATGGGGGTGCACAATATTAGTGTTATAGACGTGTCGCGGCACTGAGCGATCGCCCCTTTAAGGGCATTGAGCTTCGCACTGGACGCGTCACGCCTTTAAAATTCGAACACATACACCGATGACGGGATTCGACGCCTTTCCCTCAAATCGTGAATGTACATACTGATTTCACCCTGTGCTACAAGATACACTCATCATGCAGCTCTTCTGTCAGAAAGTCGTTTCAAAATTGAGCTCGGGCGTAATGTTCACGTTCACGTCACATGATGTGAGATAGCCTACCTGGCTGAGACACGGCGCTGAGCTTCAGTCTGGTGTGCGACCCCCTTTAGGCACAATCGGCTTAAGAACGTGCATATAAACGCACTCAAAGTTTGCTTTTCCTCTCTAGGCAGGTATTTTTTTAGGTTTATTTATCAAAATGTTCTTTTATATATTTGTGTGATGTTCTGTGTTTCGATCGCGGCTTTTAAATGTTATGAGAGAACTGTTAATTTACGAATGTGTATTGTAGCCTAGTTTTGATCACTTTATTAAAAGTGTGTGCTGTGTGTAAAGTAAAATAAAAATAGTCTTAGCCACCTGCTAATTAGTGTCCTGCCCTTCCCAACCCGTTTATACCGTATATATTATATATTTTATATTTATATATTTTTTCCGGTCTATGGTTTACACCCACATAGATGATTCGACTATCAGTCGACCATAGAGAGATTCGAAAATTCTGATTCGAATGTGTAAATCCTTAGTCGGGGTCACCCATAGTCTGAATAGAAGGTGACTAATAATTATACTAGCCAAACAAGAATTAGTACTAAAATATTGCTACTTAAAATAATGCTTTTAATGCTTCTTTGCTTCTGTAAAATGCACTTTATTCTACTTATGTGTATAGTGCCAGTACAAACTGATAAACAGCATATGTACTGATTTAATGACAATACATAAAGTACATTTATTTGAGACTATTGAACGGGAATCATGAAGCATGATCCCCGGTGATAATTTTTAACAATGATTTGTAAGTTATGATAAGTAATTTGCAAGTTTGCAATGATTGTAACTTTATGGTAAATGATTGGCTGGTTTTATAATCTCTTCTGTTAGAAGGCATATTACACGTATGGCTTGCTCTCACAGAGAAACTGGACCAAAGGCTTTAACCATTCTAGCAGTGCATCTAATGAGCACAAAGTCTGTTAGCTGTTTAATAAAAGCGTATCACCTGCACACATTTGCACCTTATAATCATTGCAAGCAGTGAGCATGTTATTAATATATAGATTATATAAGATAGGCCCCAAAATGGGCCCTTGAGGTACACCGGCACTACATCGAAATTATAAATTCCAGATATTGCTGTGTAGACTAAATTTTCTTGGAAATTATGTTGACAGCTTTGTAATTGTCAGGGTTAGGTGAAGAGGAGGAGGAGTAGGAAGAGTTCAACACTGGCGATGAGGGTTCAACACTGACTTTACTTTCAAACTCAACATACGTACAAACACTTACTTCAACAGCAACAATTACCAACCCAGGACAGAACAGAATGGGGAGTATAAATACACAAGGTAGATGAGGGAACTAGTTAAACACAGGTGGGGATGATAATCTAATCAGACAAACGAGTACAGGTGACGACAGGACAGAACAGAACATAATGTTTCATTACGCCCCACTCGAAAAGGTGCGTCCTCGTGCCATGAAGAAGAAGAATAAGAATATTATACAAAAAAGGGGCGGAGGCTTCGGCAGAGGGCATGAAGCAGGTGATGGGCAGAGTTCTGGAGAAGGTGGGAACCAATACCATGGTGGCGCTGATGGTGGGAGGATCCAGGGCGAAGTCCTGACTACTAGGGTAGATGGAACCCCTGGACCGATCGGCGGAACCCTGGTGAGGTGAGGAACCGGCGAAACTGAGCGGCCGATGGACCAGGGTGACAACGGAAGCCAGGAAGCCTGGAAGCCTGGAAGCCTGGCACAGAGCCGCTGGCTCACGTGAATGAGGCGGTGACGTGGATCCGGATGGCCAGAACGACGATGAGGCGAGCAAGGCCGACAAGGAGGCAGGAGGCAGTGAGGAGCCTGCTGACGCCTGAGGGGTGCAGGGTGAGGGCACAGCCCGAATCCCGGAAGTCCGAGGCTTAGGCTGAGCGTCGACTGCCGGAGGCTGACCTTGAAATGACGAGGGATCCCAGCGGAGATTCTGGGCAGACGGGCTGCGGAGGCGATGAAGGACCGGTAAGCCGAGGCGATGGTGACGGGCTGACCGGCTAAGATGGAGAGATGGGCCTGGAGGCCTGAGACTCCACCTCTACCTGTGCTGGTGGCAGGAAAGCCCGAAGCAAAGATGAGCCGCACGGAATGAGCGGTGGTGGCAGAGCCGAGGAGCTGAATGACACCAGTGGTGCTGACGGATCCAGGGGGCTGGCCACAGCCAGCGGTGGCGACGGGATGAGGACAGACAAGGATACAGGCAGAAAATTACCAGATGGGACTGGGGAAGATGATGATGATGATGATGATGATGATGATGATGATGATGATGATAGGGTGGGGACTAGGGTGGGAAAAGGATTCGCGGACCACAGATCCATCAGGTCTATGTCCTCTCCTGGCTGTGCATTGGACTGACTCACCTGCATCAAATCCGTGGTATTCGTGTCCTCCCGCTCCCGACTAACATCCATGGGCACTTCGAGATCGCTGGCTGCAGGTAAAAGACCATCGCTCTGGACCATCCAGGCCAGGTAGTCCAGATACAGTTGGCTCTCTGGGCAAAGAAGGAGTTTCAGCAGAGGTGAGTCCATCTTCTTTACTCACTTGGAGGGTCAGTTGTTCTGTCAGGGTTAGGTGAAGAAGAGGAGAAGTAGGAAGAGTGCAACACAGGAGATGAGGGTTCAACACTGACTTTACTTCAAACAGTAAACATACACAACAACATCAACAACAATAACTGACCCAGGACAGAACAGAATGGGGAGTATAAATGCACAAGGTAGATGAGGGAACTAGTTAGACACTGGTGGGGATGATAACCTCATCAGACAAACGAGCACAGGGGACGACAGGACAGAACATAATGTGACAGTAATAAGAATTAGTCTAATAATAGTCCAATAATTATAGCTCAATGTACTGCAGCTTTGCACAGTTTATGTTTCCCTCAAGTGCTTGGCTCTAAAGCCAAATTGTTTGTGGTGTAATCCAAAAGGACTGTTGTTAAGATGGATGGTAAGTTGTTCTGCCCTATACCATTGACAGGTAGTATACTAATGGGTATATAATTACACAGCTGTAAAATATCTCCAGCTTTAAAAATTGGTGTTATTATAGTAGTCTTGCATGCCCTTGGGAAACTCTTCGTATCGTCAGACCTATTAATGTCATTTGTAATTGGACCAGGCAAACAATCATTAAATGTTTTTTAGCAACTTATATCAAGTCTATACACATATATTTTGTAACGCCATATTAACCTTACATTTACAAATGTCACTTCTTCATTGATTTTACAAAGTAGCTATGATTTGAAAAATGCAACTATTTGACTTTTTTCTTGTGGTAAATTATTTAAAAAAAAGGATTTTTTTCAGCTAACATAATTTATAAATTTTCCAAATTATTACTTTTTTTTCACAGATTAAGAAATAATGAGTGATGTTGCCATATTTTGAGAATGGGAATATACAACATGATATAATATAAATAATGTATATTTCCCTGTCAGTTTATGCACTGATGATTGTTTCTGTTCACCATCACATTTAATTCCCACATGTACACGTTTAAAATTGTCCAAAATTGACATGCCATTGGGTTTTGGATGTATATATTTTCTGTTGAATAAGATGTGACTGACCTTGACAAAAGGGATCTTTTTGTCATAAATATGTGTGTTGAACTGCTTTGTATATTTAAGAACTGAGTAATTATAAAGGGTTAGTTTCCCCCAAAAAAATAAAAATTCTGTCATTAATTAGAAACATTTTGTTTCAAGAATAGTTTTTGTGCGCAAACAAATCAAAATAACGACTTTATTCAACAATTCTTGTCTTCCATCTGGGCCTCTGACTTGAACACACAAAGCACCACGACGCATGCACAAGAATATGACATAGAGGAGGCATTCTGACACATGACCTAGCCAGAAGTGAGGAACTTTGTTTACAGCAGCTTTATCACCCTGTAGCCCAAAACTGGTTTCTAACTGAAGCTATGCAGGGCTGAGCCTGCTCAGTACTTGCATGGGAGACCTTCTGGGAAAACTAGGCTTCTGCTTGTAGAGGTGTTCATGGGGCCAGCAGGGGGCGCTCACCCAGTGGTCTGTGTGGGTCCTAAGGCCCCAGTATAGTGAACTTGAGGGCGAATAAATGATGACAGAAATCAAGTGTATAGCATCAGTTCTGGCAGGTCACGTTAGCCAGGCTCGCATCAGCTGGTCACGTCTACCTATAGGAATACAATGTTTATTATAGCATACATATACACTCACCTAAAGGATTATTAGGAACACCATACTAATACTGTGTTTGACCCCCTTTCACCTTCAGAACTGCCTTAATTTTATGTGGCATTGATTCAACAAGGTAGTGAAAGCATTCTTTAGAAATGTGGGCCCATATTGATAGGATAGCATCTTGCAGTTGATGGAGATTTGTGGGATGCACATCCAGGGCATGATGATCCCATTCCACTACATCCAAAAGATGCTCTATTGGGTGACTGTGGGGGCAATTTTAATACAGTGAACTCATTTTCATGTTCAAGAAACCAATTTGAAATTATTCAAGCTTTGTGACATAGTGCATACTCCTGCTGGAAGTAGCCATCAGAGGATGGGTACATGGTGGTCATAAAGGGATGGACATGGTCAGAAACAATGCTCAGGTAGGCTGTGGTATTTAAAAGGTGCCCAATTGGCACTAAGCGGCCTAAAGTGTGCCAATAAAACATCCCCCACACATTACACCACCACCAGCCGCACAATGGTAACAAGGCATGACGGATCCATGTTTTCATTCTGTTTACGCCAAATTCTGACTCTACCATCTGAATGTCTCAACAGAAATCGAGACTCATCAGACCAGGCAACATTTTTCCAGTCTTAAACTGTCCCATTTTGGTAAGCTTGTGCAAATTGTAGCCTCTTTGAAGCAACTGCCATGTGATTGATTGATTAGATAATTGCATTAATGAGAAATTGAACAGGTGTTTCTAATAATCCTTCAGGTGAGTGTATAAGCTTCTTCAGTAATATCAGCAGCTATCACATTTCTCCAAAGCTCATTTACCTTCCTCCATCCCAAGCTCCTCATCTCGTCCAGTTCAGAATTTGGTATTCTGATTTACATTAATGATATCTGAAGTACATTATGTTGGTTCTTTTCTGCTTACCCTAAGGGGCTAGCTTGCATTGAAACGCAGGGAGTTTTTGCCCAGAACACATCCATACCGCCAATCCAAACTATATGCTAAATGTCAATCATCTTTGACGATAGTGGTCCTGATAAAACTTTTATTTTTCGTAAACTATCCCTTTAAAATATAGCAAGAGATTCTTACCTTGGCAAAAACCATTTAAAACAAAACACACTGTCATAGAGAGTATACTGGCATTTGTTGATTGACAACCTAGCCTGGTATTGGGATAAGTTGAGAGTGACTGTGGGCGGGACTAAGAGGGGAGTAACAGAATACAGAACGAGAGTGTGTCGATGCAGACGGAGACTGTTGTGAATCGTTGAATAAATAAGTTCTTAGCAACAAAGTTGGTGTAGTGAGACTTATTTGACATGGTGTCAGAAGTTGTGGAGTAGTAGTGAAGGGGGGATTTTGAAATCCACTGCCGCTTCAATATACCTGTATATATTTATATCCTTATTAACTTCATAATAAAAACCTTAATTAATATTTATCTTCCTATATTACCTATATTATTATAATGATTCTATCCAGTTATGATTTTGCTTTGTTTCTTGTTTTCTAAAGTGTATATTTGGTCTCTGAGGAGTGACTGAGGGTCTGGCCTAGAGATGTGTGATGTGTCACTAAACACTGGCAACAAGGTCATGTGTTTGGATTTTGGAGGTATCACACACCCCTAACATGTCAGGAGTGGAGTAACAGCGTTTGCTCACTTAGCCCGGCTTCCAGATATGAAATATGGATTTGTCTTTCATTTAATTTATTATGTTTTATTCCTTTTATATTTCCTTTTACTGAAACACTAAAAAGTCAAGATGAATATTGCCTGTACTATTGTGTGTCCCTCTCACTGAAAGAAAGCACATGTTATCAGTATGTTTTGGTAAGAACTGGTTAGAACTGGAGCTTAATCAGCTCCAACCTTGGAGAGACTGTGTATCTGTGTATGTGCGCAATATTCTATGCTACAGATCAGAAGTACACCATTCTCAATGGGCACCCTAAGAGATGGGTGGACTTGTTGTTCTGGGCAAGCTGGCGCCTGCTCCAGATCTGGAAGGTCACTACGGGCCTGATTCTGGGGTGAAAGCATCACAAGTGACACGTCAGTGGAAACGTGCATCAGATTAACTGACTCGAGTGGAAATTTACCATGACTGTGCATTGTCTCTGAGCCAATCAGAACCATCCACATTGCAGTAATGACGTGGATAAGACCTTGAAAACGGTATAACTGTTGGGACAATTGTATGTACGATAGGGCGAGGCAACGAGAAGGTGAGAGAGGGAGCGCGGCCTACGAACTCCTTGTGAGACTTGAAGCTGGCTTCTGCTTTTGAAACTGCAAACTATTCTTAAGTAAATTTTTATTTTATTTAATTGCAATCCTGACTCTGTCTTCATTTCTTCACTACTGGTCCTGGGTCATAAGCTGTTAACCCCTAACAGTAGGAATGGCAAAATTTGCTCCACCCACGAACTTCACCTTTGATAGACCTCAAGATTGGGCTGCATGGCGACAGCGCTTCACGAGGTACAGGATAGCCTTGAAACTCACAGAGGAGGATGGTGAGGTACAAGTGAGTACCCTTATATATGCCATGGGACCAGAGGCAGAAAACATTTTCGGCTCGTTCACGTTTGAGAGAGACGAGCAGAAAAAAGAATTCGACGCCGTGTTGAACAAGTTTAATGACTATTTCATCCCGAAAAAGAACATCATCCACGAGAGGGCGTGCTTTTACCAACGCATACAAAGGCCGGGGGAAAAGGCAGAGATGTTCATCCGTGCACTCTACGAATTAGCAGAGAGTTGTGAGTTCGATGCCCAGAAAACAGAGAACATCAGAGATAAGCTTGTGGTTGGCATCAGAGATAAAGAGCTTTCAAGAAGGTTACTGCTGATGACAGACCTTACCTTAGACACGGCGGTGCTGATGGTGAGGCAGGCTGAGGACATCGCTCAGCAGGTGAGCCAACAGGAGGAAAGTACACCAAGCAGTGTTCAGGAGGTTACACGCAGACGACCTGAAAGGAAAGATGGATGGGGTGAAAAGAAGCCAGCGAGGGGGAAAAACGATAGAACGGTTGGCGGCAGGTGCGGAAAGTGTGGAAAAACGAAACATCACTACAAGGAAAAATGTCCCGCAGCAAAAACTGAGTGTCAAAAATGTAAAAAGAAAGGACACTGGGAATGTATGTGTTACTCAAGGACAGTTAATGAAGTAATAAGAGGAACGCACACACAGCCAAGTGATGACGATTCATATTACCTGGGAACGGTAAGCAAAACTGGGGCTGACGACACAGAGAACTGGTTTGTGAAATTGAACGTGCAAGGCTCGCGAGAAAATTTAAAATTGATACCGGAGCTGACGTGACTGTTATGAATGAAGAGACTTTTAACTCACTTGGAAGTAAAGTGAAGCTGAGTCAGACACAGGCGAAATATGAAAGCCCAGGTGGAAGGATAAATTGTTTGGGACAATTTGAAACGACCACGGAGTACAAAGGTAAAAAGTTCAAGTTCACAATTCACGTCATGGAGGGCGACACCGTGAACAATTTGCTAAGCAGAGAACAAGCAGTAAAGATGGGCTTAGTTAAAAGAATCGAGGAAATAAGCGCAGCATTCGGTGAACAGGGAACAATGAGAACCGAACCAGTTAAAATAAATCTAAAAGAGAACGTAGAGCCATACGCACTCCACATGGCGAGAAGAGTGCCGTTACCATTACTTTCCAAAGTTAAGGCCGAACTCCAACGAATGGAGGAGAACGGAGTCATTGAAAAGATAACGCAACCAACGGACTGGTGCGCACCAATGGTACCGGTGATGAAACCTAACGGGAAAGTGCGCATCTGCGTAGACTTGAAAAAACTAACGAAAATGTAAAAAGAGAACGGTTCATCCTACCCACGACTGACGAAATTCTTGCCAAACTCGCCGGATCCAAAATATTCTCATCATTGGACGCCGCGAGCAGCTTTTGGCAAATTCCCCTACATAGTGAGAGCAGTCTTCTCACTACTATCATAACGCCTTTTGCTAGGTATGGTTTTAAGTGCTTACCGTTTGGCATTAGCATAGCGTCAGAAATATTTCAGCGTAAAATGAACGAACTACTAGGAGGATTAGAGGGAGTTGCAGTCTACATGGACGATTTAATCGTTCACGGCGAAACCCAAGAACAGCACGACGAGCGTCTGAGGCGCGTTCTGGAGAGGATCGAGCGCACAGAGCTCAAGCTCAACAAAGAGAAGTGTATCTTCAGACAGAAGGAGCTTTATTTCCTGGGACAAGTCATAGACGAGAGAGGAGTCAGGCCTGACCCGGAGAAAGTAAGAGCTATCTCAGAGCTGCAAGCCCCACAAAATGTGAGTGAGTTGAAACGGGTCCTGGGGATGATAAACTACATGGGACGCTACATTCCAGACTTGGCGACCGTAGGCGGGCCGCTGTTTGACCTATTAAAAGGGACTGCATCATGGACGTGGGACCAGTCTCAAGAAAGCGCTTTTCAAAAGCTTAAAGAAACTTTAATGACTGCACCTGTTCTCGCGTACTATCATTCGGGGAAGGCCACGGCGGTGTCAGCAGACGCGAGTAGCTACGGGCTTGGAGGAGTCCTACTACAGCTGCATGGAGACAGCTGGAAGCCGGTGGCATATTGTTCGAGGAGGTTAAATGAGGCAGAAACCAGGTACATGCAAATTGAAAAAGAGTGTTTGGCCGGAGTATGGGCGTGCGAGAGATTTGAGAAGTATCTCATTGGCCTGGACAGATTTCGCCTAATTACAGACCACAAACCCCTCGTACCACTGGTTAATAAAAAAGACTTGGACGCGGTACCAATACGCTGCCAAAGACTTTTAATGAGACTGATGCGATTCGCAGTGACAGCGGAATACGCACCGGGGAAGACACTGGTAGTAGCCGATACGCTGTCGAGAAGTCCAGTAGGCGAAGATACAACAAGCAGACCAACAGTGAACGAGATAGCCTGTTACGTTGACGCAGTTATAGCCGGCTTGCCCGTGTCACAGTCAAAGTTGAGCCTGATTGCAGCAGCGACTGAAAGAGATGAGCAGTTACAACTAGTAAGTAAGTTCATTAAACAGGGATGGCCCGAGCACGTAAGAAACGTACCAGAAGGTATTCGAGACTTTTTCTCTGTGAAAGATGCACTGTCCATAAGTGAAGGACTGATAATTCTGGGCAGACGCATTTGTGTTCCAAGTGAATTGAGACAGGACATCCTTGAGCGCATCCACGAGGGTCATTTAGGGTTGACAAAGTGCAGAGAACGGGCAAATTCATCCGTATGGTGGCCTGGTATTTCATCGGATATAAATAACAAAGTTGACTTGTGTATGTTCTGTCGCGAAAACAGGAAAACACGAAGGAAAGAGCCACTGAAGTCAACCCCGCTACCTGATAGACCGTGGCAGCGCATCGCAATAGACATTTGCGAGAACAAGGGCCAGATGTATCTGATTGTTTCGGATTATTACTCGCGGTTTATAGAGATCCTTCATCTGCCAAAGACAACGACGGCGCAGGTGATAAATAGACTACAAGCTACATTTGCGAGATACAGAGTACCGGACCAGATTATAAGTGATAACGGTCCGCAGTTTACTAGCGAGGCATGGACGGCATTTAAAGGAAAATACGACTTTGAACATGTCACATCGAGCCCGCACAACCCGCAAGCAAACGGGCATGCCGAGCACGCAGTCCAAGTAGCCAAGCGCATCCTCAAACAGGACGACCCGCTTCTCGCTTTGATGTGTTACCGTGCAACGCCACATTCATCTACAGGGGCAAGTCCTGCTGAATTATTGATGGGCAGGAAAATTCGAACGACGCTGCCTACGTTGAAGAAAAACCTGCAGCCAAAGTGGCCTAATAGACTGTTGGTGAGAGAAAGAGACGCTTTTGCTAAAACACAACAAGCCTTCTACTTTAATCGGAGACACGGGGTGCGTGCCCTACCTGAGTTGAAGCCTGGTGACGCGGTGCTGATGAAACTGGACCGGGAAAAGTCGTGGAAAGGTCCAGTGCTGGTCAGAGCGCAGGAGAGTGCTCCGCGTTCATTCGCGGTACAGGCTCCAAAAGGGGAAGGTGAGATGAGGCGGAACCGCAGACATTTACAGAAAGTGCCTGCGGAATGTTTAAAGGCTGATGACAGTTGTGAAACAATAGCGAGGAGTCCACAGAAGCTTGAAAAACTGCACATCAGCAGTGACGCGGATAAGCCAATGTCGCAGACACCAAGTGAAACACAAGGAGTGATGGTGACCAGGTCCGGCAGAGTAATAAAACCAACTGTTAAACTAAATTTATAGTTATGGGTAAACTGAGATCTGAGCACACTATGGTCTAGTCTAGTGGATGTGAGTTATGCATCTCAAGTAAATGCAATGTTAAGTGTTTAAAATGTTCATTATAGTTCAAGTGAATATGGTCAAATGCTAATTTGATAATAAGAATTACGGTTACCATGATGTGTTTCTTTAAAAGGGGAAGGTGTCATAGAGAGTATACTGGCATTTGTTGATTGACAACCTAGCCTGGTATTGGGATAGGTTGAGAGTGACTGTGGGCGGGACTAAGAGGGGAGTAACAGAATACAGAACGAGAGTGTGTCGATGCAGACGGAGACTGTTGCAAAGTTGCAACAAAGTTGGTGCAGTGAGACTTATTTGACACACGCCAACATCACAATTTATTTATACATTGACTTTTTTCTTTTTTGTTAAGTACTTAAGACATAAAGTTGCATAACCCCAGTCTGGACCATGTTGGCACACAGAGCTTTCTTTAACCAGATCTTTTGTCCTCCTTACACTGAACTGGGTTGGGTAGAAGTAAAGAGACAATTTAAAATGAATTTAATGGAGGCATACCCCCTCCTCTCTCTATGTCTGTCTCTAACACATCCTCATACAGTATTAACCACACTCTTTCTTTCTCTAATCACCTCCTTTATCATAGCTGTGCTTTTGCTGTGGGCTCCCCAGTGAGGGGCCGGGACCCAAGCAGGCTCCCTGCAGTCTGCTGGGATAAATTTAGCTCCCAATACATCAGCGACTGTGGCCAGAAGCAGTGACAACTGACCGGACCGCTTTGCCAGAGCAGTGTTGGATTGTTTCATCAATTAGCTATTGGCTAGTGCCGTGGTCATTAGAGAAAGTCCATAAAACACAGACACCCACCCCTTAGCTATGCAGATGTAGAGTAAAGTGGGTTGAGGGGGTGGAGAAATTAAGCCTCTCAGTGAAAACAAGTTAATCTAACTTAAGTCAAAACCATAGGGGCAATCTCCATAGGGAGATCTTTAAAACCACATATCCTGAAACTAATGAACATGCTTCAATGAGACTATGCACAGTTGGTGACGTATTGCATATTAAGGAGGGAATTAACTACAAATGAATTGTGCTAACCGGTGGTATTGTTTTAGCACTAAAGGAATTATGCAAATCAGATACTGGTGCCTAAAAAGACCTCAAACATTTTGGTGAAACCTAATTTTCCTACTGCAAAGCTCAAATCTAAGGAAAAAAAGACTGGGGTGAAATTTTCACAAAAAATATATTACATTGCGTCTTGCACATATTGCGGCTGAAAATGAAATGAAAAATTGATTTTTTTTTTCCAAAATGAAATGTCTAGTGCAGGCATTGCCAACCATGGTCCTTGAGGGCAGTCATTTGTACTTGAGACTCGGACTTGGACTCGGTCTCGAGACCATATTTTAATGGTATCGGTCTCATCATGGACTCGTGTGCCTTTGGACTCGGAATTGACTCGTACTCGAACATGTTAGGACTCAGACTTATTTCAGAGTCCACTCGAGTCCCATTCAAAATATTCATGATTATTACTTTGTTAATATTTCTAGTTAATAATTGATGTTTGACACTTCCAATGATGTGTGGTTTTCTTAAGCGCAACTGCACGTGACTCAGAGGCGTAGTTTATGGGGGGATGGGGGAGATGTAACCCTGCCAATATTTAAAACCCAATATTTAAACACGAAAACAATGGATCAAAAGAAAAATATGTAGAATTCATTTGTTTTGAAACAATAATTTGGTTCCTTATCAGGGTGGGAAATTAACTTTTTTGCTAACTAGTCACAGTGGCTGGTGGATGCCCAATTTTACCAGCCACTTATATTTTTGACCAGCCACTTTTTCCAGAATTCAAATTTATAAAAGAGAGTGCATTATGGGGTGAATTTGGGTTGGTTGGGACCCTTTTTCCCAGTCATTTCAATAGTAGAAACTGTCAGAATCATGAAAAGAGTTACTCGACAAAGGTGCATTATTGTTACTAGCAACATCATTCTTTGACAAAAGATGTCCAATTTGTTACAATGAATGTTTTAAGTAGTAAACAGTAAAAAATATATTTTACAATTCACCCGCCACTGTGGCTGGTATACACGGCAAAGTCACCCGCCACTTTGAAAAAGTACCCGCCATTGGCTGGTGGCGGGTGCTAATTTCCCACCCCGTTCCTTATCAAATATGAGTTTGTCATAATAAATCGGACAAAAAATACTCCCCCTCCATTGAACCGATTGGTAACGCCCAACCAATGAGTCACACTTTCACCAAAAAAACAACAGGAGTGGTGTTTGAATGGGAGAGCAAACGTTAGCGCTAAAAATGAAGAGAACGGCTGCACAGCGGACTATATTTAACTGCTGGTCAGAGAGGGATGCAAAAAAATAAATAAAACATGTACTGAGAATGAGGTATGTGAATATTGTGTAATAGCTAAGTACATATATTTAGCTAGCTAATCCATTGCAATGTATTTAGCTATATCAGTGTAACAAGTTACCAAAGCAGCCGTCTGTTTTGCTAGTTCATTTTTCAATAGCGTCTGTAATTATCAATGACAAAAGTATTCACATCGGTGTGTGTTTTCTTCCTAAATTAATCTGACTTTTGAACGAATTGTATGAATGAACGATTTACGTGGCTCACTCATTTAAACAGTGAATCACTGCCACTTAACGTTACTGGTGGTTTTAATACTTAATTTCTTTCTTTTTATAATCTCTAGAATTGTATGAATGATTATACACACATTTCATAAGGTTATGAGGTGTATAATCTCTTAACATGTTTTTAACATGTTTTTATAACAGATTTGAGGTAAATATACCAGCAGTGTAGAAAAGGGAGATCGGAGCAGGTGATCAGGTAAAGAAAAAAAGTAGCTTTGTAAAGTTAGGCTGTATAGATAGATAGATAGATAGATAGATAGATAGATAGATAGATAGATAGATAGATAGATAGATAGATAGATAGATAGATAGATAGATAGATAGATAGATAGATAGATAGATAGATAGACATGATCCAATAATAATATGCATAATATATATATATATATATATATATATATATATATATATATATATATATATATATATATATATATATATATATACACAGTCTTGTTCAAAATAATAGCAGTACAATGTGACTACCCAGAATAATCAAGGTTTTTAGTATATTTTTTATTGCTACGTGGCAAACAAGTTACCAGTAGGTTCAGTAGATTGTCAGAAAACAAACAAGACCCAGCATTCATGATATGCACGCTCTTAAGGCTGTGCAACTGGGCAATTAGTTGAAAGGGGTGTGTTCAAAAAAAATAGCAGTGTCTACCTTTGACTGTACAAACTCAAAACTATTTTGTACAAACATTTTTTTTTTCCTGGGATTTAGCAATCCTGTGAATCACTAAACCAATATTTAGTTGTATGACCACAGTTTTTTAAAACTGCTTGACATCTGTATGGCATGGAGTCAACCAACTTGTGGCACCTCTCAGCTGTTATTCCACTTCATGATTCTTTAACAACATTCCACAATTCATTCACATTTCTTGGTTTTGCTTCAGAAACAGCATTTTTGATATCACCCCACAAGTTCTCAATTGGATTAAGGTCTGGAGATTGGGCTGGCCACTCCATAACATTAATTTTGTTGGTTTGGAACCAAGACTTTGCCCGTTTACTAGTGTGTTTTGGGTCATTGTCTTGTTGAAACAACCATTTCAAGGGCATGTCCTCTTCAGCATAGGGCAACATGACCTCTTCAAGTATTTTAACATATGCAAACTGATCCATGATCCCTGGTATGCGATAAATAGGCCCAACACCATAGTAGGAGAAACATGCCCATATCATGATGCTTGCACCTCCATGCTTCACTGTCTTCACTGTGTACTGTGGCTTGAATTCAGAGTTTGGGGGTCGTCTCACAAACTGCCTGTGGCCCTTGGACCCAAAAAGAACAATTTTACTCTCATCAGTCCACAAAATGTTCCTCCATTTCTCTTTAGGCCAGTTGATGTGTTCTTTGGCAAATTTTAACCTCTTCTGCACATGCCTTTTTTTTAACAGAGGGACTTTGCGGGGGATTCTTGAAAATAGATTAGCTTCACACAGACGTCTTCTAACTGTCACAGTACTTACAGGTAACTCCAGACTGTCTTTGATCATCCTGGAGGTGATCATTGGCTGAGCCTTTGCCATTCTGGTTATTCTTCTATCCATTTTGATGGTTGTCTTCCGTTTTCCTCCACGTCTCTCTGGTTTTGCTCTCCATTTTAAGGCATTGGAGATCATTTTAGCTGAACAGCCTATCATTTTTTGCACCTCTTTATAGGTTTTCCCCTCTCTAATCAACTTTTTAATCAAAGCACGCTGTTCTTCTGAACAATGTCTTGAACGACCCATTTTCCTCAGCTTTCAAATGCATGTTCAACAAGTGTTGGCTTCATCCTTAAATAGGGGCCACATGATTCACACCTGTTTCTTCACAAAATTGATGACCTCAGTGATTGAATGCCACACTGCTATTTTTTTGAACACACCCCTTTCAACTAATTCAACTAATTTCCCAATTGCACAGCCTTAAGAGCGTGCATATCATGAATGCTGGGTCTCATTTGTTTTCTGAGAATCTACTGCACCTACTGGTAACTTGTTTGCCACGTAGCAATAAAAAAATATACAAAAAACCTTGATTATTCTGGTTAGTCACATTGTACTGCTATTATTTTGAACAAGACTGTATATATATATATATATATATATATATATATATATATATATATATATATATATATATATATATATATATATATATATATATATATATATTTATATAATAGGCAGCATACCAACGTTCAACCACCCAATGTTCAAACCAAATCTACGCCCTTGACGTGACTAACACAAAGGTAGCAGGACTCAGGTCAGGAAGGAGCGAGCTAGCTCTTAACTATGGGTGCGTCTCAATCTGCTCCCTAGCTCAGTTGTCAGGGCACTGATCAGGGAGTCAGCCCATTGACTTATGTCCTGATCAGTGCCCTGACTAGTGAACTAGGGAGCTGATTGAGACGCAGGGTATGTGTGGAAATGTCTGCTACATCATCTGTTATTCAGTTTGCTTATTAGAGCCACAAAGAGTTTATATGTAGTAAGACTCTGCAATGTGTAAACCTTCTGCGATGTGTAAATTCCGCGGTACATCAATTACTGAACCAAAGGGGTTTTGGACAGACATTTTTGAACTCGGTCTCGACTTGGACTCGACTCTCTCTGAACTCGGACTCGACCCTTTCTGAACTCGGACTCAACTCGGACTCGACCCTCTCTGAACTCGTACTCAACTCGGACTCGACCCTCTCTGAACTCGGACTCAACTCAGACTCGAATGAGCTGGTCTCGACTACAACACTGCTCGAGGGTCACTGTCTTGCAGAGTTTAACTCCAACCCAAATCAAACCTGAACCAGGTAATTAAGCTTTTCAAGATTACTAGAAAGCTACAGGCAGGTAAGACTGATCAAGATTGGACCTAAAGTCTGCAAGACAGTGGCCCTTGAAGACCATGGTTGAAAAGCCCTGGTCTAGTTAGTGGTGTGAAAATGTCCTCAACGAAAAAAAAAATATAAAGGTGACTTTAGCACCGTTTTATTAGACTGGTTCTTGCACATCATGCCAGTCTGGGAATTAAATGTTCAGCGGTGCTAAAATGTTAAAGCTTCATTTATTTGGAAATCATAAATATTGAACTTAATCCTAACCAATACTGAGAACAAATGCAAATGTGAGATAATAACTGAAGCAATTTTAACAATTCTTGAACTCAGGTGTGCCTGCATGAGAGTCGGACACTTAACCAAGAAGGCTAAAGGCTGAAACCCCTAACATCGGTTGCTAGAGTGTCTCTTAAGATCAGAGTAGTGAGGTTTACTCGCACAGCAACTGTTAGCTGGCCTCCGTTACACTCACCTCCTAAACTTTACTCCCACCCGGGTCACGGCACCAATATAACCCCTCCTATTCGAACCACACGCTCCTGGTCCACACGACTCGAACCCTGGTCTATGGGCATGAAAGCCAGATGCTCTAACTAGGAGGCTTAAGGCTAGACTGTCTCTTGAGATCAGAGGAGTGAGGTTTACCCAGACAGCAACTACAAGCTAGACACCGTTACACAACCACACCACTTTTATCTTGTTTTGATGACACTTTGAGCTCACCAGTCTCATCGTGTCATGTGAATTTCCAAAAACACCGGCTTTTTGAGATGTCAGAGCACAATGTCATCTGCAACAGTCAAATAACACTGTCCAATAAAAAATAAATTATTTATTTTTCCAGAGCAAACACCTCTCATTAACTGTACCCGAAACAATATCCCATATTTTGCAAACTATGGTGGAAAATAAGTATTTGGTCAATAACAAAAATATCTCAATACTTTTTAATACTTATATTTTGTCCTTTATTTAGCCCTCTGCATATATTTAGCCCTCCGCATTTGCCCTTTGTTGGCAATGACAGAGGTCAAACGTTTTGTCACCACAAGGTTTTTACTCACTGTTGCTGGCAGTTTGGACCATTTCTCCATGCAGATATTCTCTAGAGCAGTGATGTTTTGGGGTTGTCACTGGGCAACACAGATTTTCAACTCCCTCCAAAGCTTTTCTATGGGGTTGAGATCTGGAGACTGGCTAGGCCCCTACAGGACCTTGAAATGCTTCTTATGAAGTCACTATGTTGCCCGGGTGGGGGTTGGGATCATTGGCATACTGAAAGACCCAGCCATGTTTCATTTTCAATGCACTTGCAGATGCAAGGAGGTTTTGATTCAAAATCTCATGATACATGGCCCCATTCATGCTTTCCTTTACACGGATCAGTCGTCCTGGTCCCTTTGCAGAAAAACAAGCCCGAACGCATGATTTTTCCACCCCCATGCTTCACAGTATTATGGTACAACTCTTTCTCCTCCGAACAGGACAATGTGAGATTTTACCAAAAAGTTATATTTTGGTTTTATCTGACCATATGACATTCTCCCAATCCTCTTCTGGATCATCCAGATGCTCTCTAGCAAACTTCAGACGGGCCTGGACATGTACTGGCTAAAGCAGGCGGACATGTCTGGCACTGCAGGATTTAAGTCCCTGGCGGCGTAATGTGTTACTGATGGTAGCCTTTGTTACTTTGGTCCCAGCTCTCTGCAGGTCATTCACTAGGTCTCCCCATGTGGTTCTGTGATTTTTGCTCACCATTCTTGTGATCATTTTGACCCCACGGGGTGAGATCTTGCGTGGATCCCCAGATCGTGGGAGTTTATCAGTGGTCTTGTATGTCTTCCATTTTCTAATAATTGCTCCCACAGTTGATTTCTTCACACCAAGCTGCTTGCCTAGTGCAGATTCAGTCTTCCCAGCCTAGTGTAGGTCTACAGTTTTGTTTCTGGTGTCTATTGACAGCTCTTTGGTCTTGGCCATACGGAGTTTGGAGTCTGACTGTTTGAGGTTATGGACAGGTGTCTTTTATACTGATAACCAGGCCATTAATAAGCCATTAATACAGGTAATGAGTGGAGGAAAGAGAAGCCTCTTAAAAAATAAATTACAGGTCTGTGAGAGCCAGAAACCTTGCTTTTTTTGAAGGTGACTAAATATTTATTTTTCACCATACTTTGCAAATTAATTCTTTATTATTAATTCGCTGTCTCTCATAGTTAAAGTGTACCTATGATGAAAATTACAGGCCTCTCTCCTCTTTTTAAGTGGGAGAACTTGCACAATTGGGGGCTGACTAAATACTTTTTTTTAATATGAGTTTTTCTTTCAGCCAAAGACATTCACGGTTATATTAAAACATCTCTGTCTCTTCCAAGTATTATAAGGGGAGATTTCGAAGCCCAAAAAAGTGCATCCATCCATCCATCCATCCATCCATCCATCCATCCATCCATCCATCCATCCATCCATCCATCATGAATGTAATCCATATGGCTCCAGATGGTTAATAAAGACCTTCTGAAGTGATTTTTGTAAGCAAAATATCCATATCTATAACTTTATAAACTAAAATCACTGGTTTATGTAATGGCCGTACGTGAGTGTGTTCCGGCGGAAGAGTGACCTCTAAACAAATAATAGTTTAAGCTTAGGTGAGAGTAGACACCACTCGCAATACAAACAAAAAGGCTGGGCAACAACCTCAAGCTCCTCCAAAATTTCTCCTTAAAAATATTTGTGTTAGATATCTAATTCGTAGAAAGTATTTTGTTGTGCTGCACTTCAGTGTTTATCAATGCGTCAGGTCAGATTTAGTTGGTTTTCATGCAATTTTCTGATTTACTAGTGCATATAAATGCTGCAAATTATAGTGCTCTAAAATACTTGCCGTCTCTTCTGTCCCTTTAAACAAATATTTATACAGCTGGTATTACTGTGTTTTCCCTTACTGCCATCCTCATACAGTATAAATGTCAGCTCTTGCTTACTTTGTGACCTAGCCTGTCATTACTGTGCAAGCTCAAAACAAAACTCCTTTCATGAAACTGACTTCTCCACCGCGGCTGAGACAAGACTTTGAACATCAGAGCTCACTATCAGGCTGCTCTGGCTGCAGTCTGGAGGTTCACGCAGTGGAAATGTTCCCAGCAGCCAGTGGACAGCAGGGTGATGTAGTAAGGGACACAACCACCAGAGGACACTCTTACCACCTGCAAACGTGTGTCACTCTAGATGCAGCAATTACATCAATGTTTAGAAGGTATAAGGGATGGTGTGCACAAACTTCTGGGTTCAGACACATTTTGCTGACGAGTTTAAGTGGGAAGACACAATGGCATTAAAAAAACAGTGCTGCATCAAGTGATTTTTATGTCATTTATGATTGTAACTTGTCAGATTGTATGATATGATGCCAGTGAGATCTTGGGTAAAAGCCAAGGCAGACTGAACAACATCAGCTGTCTTTTATGTCAGACTGCAAAACATCTTACATTTTCTAAACCAAGACTAAGTCACAATGACAGCATTGACTGGGCATTCTGACAGCCTTATTTTGACACTTTAAACTGAAATGGTGCTGCACAAACCCAAGAAAGCCCTTGTGTTAATGGTAGCAATGCTTTCACTGGAAAATAATAGCCCAAACAAAGTGTCTGGATTCTGTTTTGACTGGGTGAAAAAAAATCAGTACAAGAGGAGGCCTATGTGGAGGTAGTCTACACAGTCTACTCACCTATGTTCTTTGACAGTTTTTTGCATCCCTTCACCACCCCAACTCCTCAACACTCCTCTCGGTGCAGGCCAAATTCTAATTCAAAGCCCTCCCCTAGGACAGCATGCCAAATACACATACTTTTTACTGATTATTTATTTTTTGTTAGTGTGAACTTGTGAACACGATAATTATGTTGCACCTTAGGCAAGATTAAAACTACTATTCTTCTATCTGGAAAGTGCCAAAAACAAATTATGAAGAGATAGTAAGACTAGTGATAGTAAAAAAAAATCTGTTATTTCCAGGGTGTGATTTGTTAAAAACAAACAAACCAACCAACCAACCAACCAACCCCATCTTTACTGGAGAATGTCATAATTGAAATTTGTATGTAGAAATGTATACAAAATAAATAGTGTGTAATTCATATAAAATGAACAGAAAAAATGCAGAAAATAATTGTTCAAATCGAATTAAATAAGTATATATTCTTTTAACAATGACCTGATTGACTATGCATTGGCCATAGCTAACAATAGATATTAGCCTACCTAAGAAACCATAGATATTACCTAAGAAGTTCAAGTAAATAGACTTAGACTTAGAAAATTTTAATGTCCTCAGAGAGGCAATTTGTTATGCAGTACAGACATATTGAAACAATCCACAATACAAACATTATCCACATGCACAATATAATTAAAAACAAAAAGAAAAAAAGAAAAAGAAAAAGAAAAGCTTTCACATATGTTCTCCAGTCATATTCCTCCCCCATACCTTATTCGATTGTGTTATTGGCATTGGAATTAATGAGTTTTTAGCTTGGTTTGTTCTAACCTTAGGATATCTATATCTAGGACCAGAAGAGAGAGGCTTGAACTCCACTGAAAGTGGATGGGTTGTATCCATGCAAACCTTGTCTGCCTTCTGTGCCAATCTCATCAGATAGAGTTGGTACAGATCTACCTGTTGTGTACCAACAATTTTTCCACAGGCTTTAACAATCTTCTCCAATTTGTTCCTATGGGTGATTTTTGAATGTCCATACCAGCATACAATACAATAAGATAATACTTTCAATAAAAGACTTTTTAATAAATTTAATAAAAGACAACATTTTGTTATCAACATTAAAATAATTAAATTTCCTAAGAAAATATAAACGTTGTTGGCCCTTTTTTAAAAACGGCATCCACACACTGATCCCAGGTTAATTTATGGTCAATGATAAGATTAAGATACTCCGTCACCATCTCTAGCTTCTCTCCTTTAATAAGTGTTGAAGTAGGTGAGGGAGCCCCATGTTTAAAATCAAAGACAAACTTTTTAGTCTTGGACGTATTCAAAATCAAATTGGACGTTTTACACCAGTCAACAAATTCATGCAACACTGGACCGTGTTCAGATTCATCTTGCTCCAATAAACTAATCACAGCAGTATCATCTGCAAATTTAATTATATAATGTGTTACGTCTTAAGACATATTTTATTTGTAATTGTTTTATGTGCTTTGTGGTGTTTGTTTTCTTTTGTTTCTCTCCATGTCTACTGTCACTATACTCATGCAGGTGATTGGGATCACCTGTTGCTGATTTGCTGCCCATTGACCTCAGCTTCACTGATTGGCCATCTCACAGCAAGGAGAGAGAGGGTTGCAGATGCTAAAGCCTAGTTCAGACTGCACGATGTTCAAACTCGTCGGGTCACTGCTCTTTTCACACTGCATGACTATCTGGGATATCATTCAGTCACTGCTGTGTTCACACTGCACGATGGTTTGATGACAGAGGAGTTCACACTGCATGACTGAACAAGGAAGAATCGCCGACAACTCTCTCTCTCTCCGGTGCGCAAATTACGTTTCCCAAACACACGTGCGATGTGACAAGTAAACAACGCGAGATCACACGTGCGTCAGACCGGAGTTCTCGCGCAAGACTTGGAATTGTTATTAAAAATGATAAACTGCGCAAAGTTTGCTTCAAATTGTATGTGCGCTGATTTGTGGAGAAAAAGAAAAAAGAGTATGGCGGAAGAAATTGTTGGAGACAGAGGGAACCAGGATTGTGTTCTGCAAAGACAGTTTGAGGTAACGTTAAATATTTTGTAGTGTGCTGCTGCTGTGGCTGGATGTGCAAATGTTTGGCCTTTGTTTCTGTTTGATAGAATTGTAAATATATCTATTAAAATACTGATATTCTGCTCTATAACTCCTCCCTGAACCTCCTGCTGCCCTGTATCTCACTCACTCATTGGCTGTCGGTGTAATTTTCAGTCAGAACGCAGTTCACACAGCAGGAGTTTGAATCGCCGACAGGTCCAGATATTTAGCATGCCAAATATCTCACCGGCGTCGGCGATTCTCTCTGGTCGCGCCTTTGATTATTCACACTGCGTGATCGTCACTCGCGTGCACGAGCACTGATTTGCCTGTGATCTCGGGCATTTGTCGGTGATTTCACAAAACCTGTCGGCGACTCAAAATCGGGGCAAAAATCGGGCAGTGTGAACTAGGCTTAACTTGCCACATGGACTGCTTTTCACTTGCTCCAGATAGCTTCGTCCTGTTGTGTTAAAACCTGCTAAAAAGGACTTCTAGTTTTGTTTAGGCTTTAAGAATTTCTTTGAAGGAAACTTGTAGGGAGGTGGGTGCCATTTTTAGACTAAAAGAAAGAAAGGATAGCATGTAACAAATGTCCAGGGTAACTACTTCGACAACAGTCAGTGTACAATATATATATATATATATATATATAATAGTGGTGACAAGACACTACCATGTTGTATCCCAATTGAACTGAAGCGGACCCCAGATAATGTGTTTCCAACCCTTACTCTTTGTGGCCGGCCACTCAGGAAGTCCAAGATCAATTTAATTAGTGTTGACTTTATTTGGAAATTGTCGCTCAGTCTGTTCACTAAAATTTGTGGGTGGATTGTATTAAATGCTGATGAAAAGTCTGCAAATAAAATAGGAGCATGTGTTCTACAACCCTCCAGGTGTTACAACAGGACACAGGTGATGGAAATACTAATTAGCAAGACTGGGGAGAAACTGGGTCACGGGGGCAGAACTCAAAAAACAAACAGACGCGTCCTCACGCCGTAACCATTACATCAGAGGAGGGCGTGGAAACAAAGGGGGAGAGTCCAAAACAATGAAAACCAGTCCAACTGAAGAGGGAAGTCCATGGGGGCGTGGAAGGAAGAAGGAGCCATTAGGGAGCCTGGAGCAGGAGCAGGATGGTCCAGAGACCAGCCACGATGACGCCCCAGGGCGTAGTCGAAGGAGGGAAGAGCCATGGGGTCGACGATATGGTAGGATACACCCTGGGGATGACCGACGAGGAAGCAGCCACTGATGGAGACCCCGGAGGAGCAGCTGGGTCGATGAGCCCGCACGAGACCAGTGTCCCAGAAGACCGAGGTGGAGACATGGCGACGAGCGTCTGAGGTGGGACCGAGGATAAAGGCAGAGCAGAAGGGAAGGAGGAGCCAGACGAAGCCGAAGTTGGAGGAAGGACGACGACTGAGCAAGGCAGAGCCGGAGAGACGAGGGAGCCCGGAGAAGCCGTATAGCCATGGTTGTCTGGTGGAACCGAGGGAGGGAGGAACCAGGGCGCAGCCGAAGTGTCGACGGGCTGCGGTGGAGTGTAGGGGGAAGAGGCCAGTCATCCCCTCGGCTCCTCCCACTAGCAGTGTGGATACGCCTCGAGATGTCTGTCCAGCAGTGGCACCTCGCCCAGAGGATCCCCCATCGTCACTGCTGGACAGACATCTCGAGGCATATCCACACTGCTAGTGGGAGGCGCCGAGGGGATGACGGGCAGCAGTGTGGTCGAGGCAGAAGGGCTGGTAAACCGAGGCGGAAGAAGAGGGAGGGTGGGTGGTAACTCTGAGGGCACAGGAGAACCTTGGAATACCGGAGACACAGGAGTTACTGGAGAGACAGGGGTAGTGGGAGAGTACCAGTCAATGAGGTCTGCCTCGAAGATGTTGCGCAGTTCCTCGAGATGGCCGCCAGAGGTCCTCATCACATCCACCGCAGCGGGATGATGGATGGGGCTCCTGTCCCAACCCTCAAGCTCCACGAGGACTCCCTCCACGACGGATGATGTTGCCGGCTCACGCACCTGGTCAGACCCTCCCTGTGGTCCGCGCTACGGGGCAATGACTCCTCTCAACCTCTGCCTGGGTTCGGGCTCGTCAATCGCGGGAGGCCGATCTCCACAGTCTGCAGTGGGCTCAGGCACTTCCTTCATACTGGTCGTGGTCGGTGGTGGATGGCTGGTCTCTGGCGGTGGTGGAGTGGGACTGGTACCGCTGTCCTCTTTAGCGGGGCCAATGGTGAATGGCGATTGGTTGTGTACCAGTACCCACTCCACGAATGCGGCGAAGTCTTCCCTTGGACCGCCCACTGGAATGCGTGCCTTCGACCGCTCGCTCAGCCCGGCGTAGTAGAAAACGCTGACCAAGTGGTCCGGGAAGCGGGACAGACACGCACGCTTGAGGAAGTCCCGGGTGTGTGTCTCCAGCGAGCGGTCTCCCTGCTCCAGGCAGAGAAGCTGGACGTCGGGGAGAGCCATGGGAAGATGGGGAAACTTGAAACAAACAGGAAAAACGCTGCAAAAAAAAAAAAAACTGTTTGGGTCCGTCAATCTGTTACGGGCTGTGGTGCAAATGTCAAACTCACGAAGGCGCAGGAGAACTTGGAACAGGAATCTTTAATATAAACACTCAGGAACCTACAGAACACCACTTGACATGAACGTCGACAGACAAACACTGAGGGGAAACTGAGAACTAAATATACAGGGTAAACGAGGTGATTAACAGGACACAGGTGATGGCAATACTAATTAGCAAGACTGGGAAGAAACTGGGTCACGGGGGCAGAACTCAAAACACAAACAGACAGGTATACATGTAACACAAGGTGTGTATACAGATTATTTCAATGCACTACAATGGCATCGTCCGTCCCCCTCCCAAATCTGTAAGCAAATTGTAGAGGGTCGAGAGCATGTCTACAGGAATTCATGATGCATGTTTTAATGATCCGCTCAAGTGATTTAACTAAAATAGAGGTGAAGGCAATGGGCCTGTAATCCTTGGATGAGGATGGATGGGAGACTTTTGGAAGGGGATACACAACTGCTGTTTTCCAAAGTAATGGAACCACCTGGGTGTCTATTGAACGTTGGAAGAGGGAACAGAAAATTCCACTTAATTGGACAGCACAGTACTTCAACACTCTGCCTCCAATGTTATCCGTTCCCGGGCTTTTCCGTACGTTAGTCCTCTCAAACACACGCTGGACCATCTCCTTTTTGATAATCAAAGTGCTCTCTATCCCGTCTTTGTCCATCACAATCTGTTGCCTGGCAGAGATATTTTCATTTCCATTTATTTCAAAACGGGTAAAATGTTCATTTAAGTTGTTGGCCAAAACTTAAATGAACATTTTACCCACTTTGAAATAAATACGCTAGGATGCATGCTCATTCAAGGATATGCATTTATTGCACGGACAGAGAAAACATGATGCCTGCAGGATTTCCTCTGACGGTATGCACAAAGTGTTTTTTGACACTAAAAACTTTTTTTTAAAAGTCTGAAAACAGCAAAAAGCAACAAAATAGACATTTATTTAGCCTAGCGCATGTACAGGAAAACTAAAGAAAACCAGCACAGGTTTCTTTCAGTCGTGTCTGTTTGTTTTACTGACTGAGAAATGGCCTCAGATGATTAAGTGAGAGAGCAGTCCAAACGAACATAATTTAAGCATCAAAATGTGTGTACGGCGCAATTCAGTTGCATTGTTTAACTGTGTACTGTGCGACAGTACATACCTAGTGTATATAGTACACTAATAGTATATACAATAATATATACCCCCCCAGGCCTTGCACATCATGTTCTCACAGGGCCTTGCACTGCCCTTGCGTCGGGTCTGATTAAGCATTCCATCTTAGTCCATGATAAGTCGCAAGATCGTATATGTTTTACTTTCCTACTTGTTTAACCACTTCGGTTCTACTTTAGAACAGCAGCCTCTAGGGTCATGAGGTTTACTTTCACAGCTCTTGGCCTACATTTCACTTAACCCCACAAACCTCATTCCCATCAGGGTCACGGCACCAATGTAACCCTTACGGTTCCATCAGGAATCAAACCAATATTTCTGGCATAGGAATCGGACACATTAATAAAAATGCTTAAAACCCAGCCCCTTGCATCAGTCATTAGTGCGCCTCTTGAGTAGCCTAGAGATCTAGACGCACCCTACCAGCTGCAAATCTATTTTGCCACGAGTGTAGGATAGATAGATAGATAGATGGATGGATGGATGGATGGATGGATGGATGGATGGATGGATGGATAGATAGATAGATAGATAGATAGATAGATAGATAGATAGATAGATAGATAGATAGATAGATAGATAGATAGATAGATAGATAGATAGATAGATAGATAGAACGTTTATTGTCATTACAAATGTACAAGTACACAGCAACGAAATATCATTCGTATTGGGGGGATTGGGGTGGGAGTGTATGATGCAAGTAAGAGCCTGAGCTTGTGTTGTGAGAATGTCAGCCATAACTTGAGATGTTTACAGTTCAGTTCTGTGGCTTGTCCTTGAAGGAAGATAAGGCAGTGCACAGGGAAAGATGATAGCAGTCCTAGCTGTCAAGCTGACCTCCCAACCGAGAGAAAAAGGGAGAAGGTGGGGTTTAGTCTAGCAACTCTCAATAGACTTGTCAGCTGGAAAAACCAAACTCTGGTCAGGCCAATCACATCATGTATAAAGTCGGTGGACGGGCTTAACATAATGACGGAAGAGTTGTGGAGGTTCCGCGTGCTACTTGTAAACAAAGAGGCTGGCGAACACTGGTCTTTCGAAACGTCTTTGAACACGACTTTGGAAGACTTGGAGTTAAGCTTTTCTTTGAGAAAAGAATGGCACTGAAATTATTCTTAAGAAGGAAATATGTGTTCAGAGTTTTGTTGACCAGATATGGCGAAAGTTTAATCTATGGACTAGCTCCGCTTCACATTGCTCTGGTTGGTTCAGACCATGGCTTGTCAGGCTACCTCTTGAGGCAAAGGGAGTGAGGTTTACACACACACAGCTGTTACAAGCTCTGCCCTACAAAGGCAAAAGACCTTAACTCACTGGAGTGTGGAACTGAGAAAAATGACTTTAAAGATTTTTTTGTTGTCCAGCCAAATTAGTTATAGGTAGGACACTGGAAATCTGGCATTTAGATGTTTTAGTAATGACAATTATCTACATACACTTTTTTTTTTTACTCAAACTTGACTTTTGACCCCTATTTTGAAGTTACTGCACTCTGCCTTTGTATTGTCTGCAAAAAATGTGGAGTCATGCCAAGGCAAAAGGCAGTAACTTCCATATTATCAATATTTGGTTGCTGATCACCATTTGCAAAATCAATATAGTAACACCTTTATAAAATCTAATGATCATGGCATTTATTTAGGATGATTTACAATTAATTATAGCCATCTTATTATTATTAAGGACACAATCTCTAGTAAAGAGAATCTTCATTGGTGTGCAGCAAAACTTACAGGTTGATAGGTGACACTGAATTATATGAACAAGATAAGATAATTTCTAATGAGTAAACATTTGCATATATAATGCAAAGATATAAAAAATAGAACAAATAAAAAATCTTGTAAAAATGCATGTGATTGGAATAAGATAAATAGCAAATAGTGCCGCTGGTTAATCAAGGGTTAAGTTTGGCTATCACACTCTAATGACAGCACTGACTGGATCGGATTGCCCATTCATAGGCTAAACAGAGTAATTATTTATTGCAATATGTTTTTAATGTTTTTATCTAGTAAAAAAAAAGATACAATAGGCTACATAGCTTATGCTTTTACATCTTTGAATGAAAATCGCCTATAGCCTAAAATGACAACTTTTAGATTGATGTGAACGACAAGTAGGAATAATTCTCAGAATGCTTGTGGATTAAACATCTCCGATGACGTTCATTGCCATGGATTTTATCGGGTTTACAAGAAAAGGTAGGATATATGGATGTAATTGCGAACTGTTACTAGCCTACTGATTGTATGCGTGATCACACGCTGTCACTGCATTCGAGTAGCCTACACACACTCGTGCAGTGGGCAGCCCCAGACTGCCTGACAGCGCGCTGAGAGAATATTCTGCATTATGAAAACATGTATGACAGTACACAGGCTACACTGTAACTTAAACGCGGCAAACTTTAATAGACAGTAAAACAAAGGCGGGACACCATAACTGCATGTCGGTACCGTAACTTAATTTAGACGCATGACTAAACAAAGGCAGAGTACCGTAACTCAGTTTGAGTGTTCTAAAACCAAGGCAAAGAGCGGTAACTGCTGTTACGGTGTTCTGCCTTGGTTTCTCCTGGGCTTTTGGAAGTTACTGTTCAGACAATCCATAATTTTCTCGAAAAAACAACATAATTGACTAACGATATTTATCCACATGATAAAGGAGGTCTTGAAAGTCCCAAAAATGTCAATAACTCATTTTCGACCAAAAACGAAGTTACGGCCTTTTGCCTTTGCATGGCAGAGCTGTCCTCCGTTACACTTACAGTGCTGAAAATATAATATATAACAAGATCAAATGAAAAGTTTAGGTGTCATTATGAAAGAGTGCTGACAGTGACAGTGCATTGCGATTCATGTCGAGGAAAACCACTGATTACCCAGTAAGCAATTTTGCATTTAAAGATGTAAGACTGTAAGATTTTAGTAATAAAATATCCAAAAACCACTTACACATTGTGATATATTTCATGGAGGTGTGTGTACTTACATTCTCCCAAAGGATTTTCCAAGGATTTGAAAATCTAGAGAAATCCCAATTTTAAATATTGGCTCTTAATAATCCCTTGTTATCATTGGCTATTATTATCTGTGCTATCCTCACTTTCCACTTGTAGAAACCATGGCAACATACGTGGACCAATGCGGAGATGGTGGATATACAGCATCTAGCACGCTGCTGTTATGTCATTCAGTCATCATGGACCATGATTATTTAGCTTTGGTACAAACAGAGTGTGGCAAGAATGCAAGGTTGAGAGCATGGCGGGAGGTTGGTGGCGTGATTGATAATGAGTGTCACCTGCGCTGCACCGGTCTTGTAGGCCTATCTTTCACAGAGGAGCTTCAGAAGCACCAAAGAAGGAGCGACGACGTGAAAGACGAGAGAACCCGGCCTTGACTATTTTACCTTGTGTTTTGATTATGTGTGTGTGGTTTTGAAAAGTTTGATGGTTCTTGCTTCCTTCTTCCTGCCTCTGTCTTCACTGATCCTTTAACCTTGTTACATGGATAAATAAAACAAGGATCAATATCGGCGTGGCTTTGCGACAAATTTATATAGTATGTGATGCAAAAAAATATTTAGCCATTACTTGCAAATACTGAGTTCAAACAAATTTACAAGAGGCTCAATCTGGCGCTCAGGTAGAGTTAAACTGGTTGCTTTGCCCTGATGAAGACCAATGTTGGTCGAAACATGTTGGCTCTTGTAATTTTAAAAATGACTTAAGCCATACCTAATAAAGGCTTTTTAATTTTTTCCTTCTCCTTTGTTTAAATCTAACTGAGTGCATAGGACCTGCCTTTTTCAATAAAAGGTACTTTTAGTACAGTTATTTTAAACATGTAAAACTGTGCAACATTAAACCACCAAATCATTTGACAAATAATCATATATGAGTAACAGGCTAATATAGCATTACATTCACCTTTGTTATTGTTTTGAAAGGCGAATTCTGGTGGGGGAAAACTTTAAGATTGTACCTTTAAAATATGTCTAATAGCCATCCAAACCAGCCCTTTCTCACGAAACTGTGTATAATAATAATGCAATGTTGTGGAATGTATACAGCAAAATGAGTTTTGGCATTCACATGCTATACAGTTTTTCACGTGCATATGATGCGCACTTTATGGCATATTATACAAACGAACCCCACACCCTACTCAAGACTGTATCATATACATGCCATAAAGTGTGTATCATATGCACACAAAAAACTGCATAGCATATGAATGCCAAAACTCATTTTGCATCAAATACATTCCACAACATTGCACACCCCTACTATTCAAACGCATTGCCATGTGATCCAGTTGGAACACAGCCATAACATCTAGGCTAAAACAAGGCAAAATTTGGCCTGTCAGTGAAAATTTTATAGATGTCTAACTATAGAATAGACTCATCATCTAGAACATGAACATGTCAAATAAATGAAACCAAACACCTTGTAATCACTGTTGACTTTTCTTACATGATGGAATATCATTCATCTCACAAATTATTTTGGCCAAAAAGACATGCATCCAAATTCATTGTTATTTTGGCTAGAAGTGGGTTACTCATAGCCGAACTATATCTGGTCTATTAACTGGTCTATAGTTATAGTTTAGTAAAACTGTTAATCTTCCATTTATAAACATTAAACCTTAAACAATATTAATGCAATACCATTCCAATCAGAAGAATCTAAAATGCACGGTTTAATACGCAAAAAGGAAAACATACATGAACATTTACTGTAATACATTCCCCATGAAGCTCCCCATCCCCGGGCAAATCGCACTATGGTTTTTTAAAAAAAGAAATCAACCCCTATTGCATAACAGTGATGTGCAATCTGTTTTTATTTTCATAATTTTACAATCCCATCCCTCTTCGTCCTGTCACCTCTCCACTGCCCCATCCCTGTGGCTCTTTCACTTACCGTTTGTGGTCTGTAGCATGATGTTCAACAGCTCTACAACATTTTTCTCTTAGCCGACACATGCTTTCAAATGGCCTTTATCCCTTTTGTATTCACAATGCCATCTCATGGAATAATTTATGTGTCCCATCACCTCTTGTGTGGGTACAGTGCCTCTGAGCTACTTCTGGACAGGATGGGTTTCTGCATCTGACAGCGAGAGCTATTTGAAGTGGATGATTGATGCCTGCCGGCAGTGGCTGTTTTGTGAGCCGGGCGGGAGAAGGTGATGTTTTCTGAAAGGCACACGCTGGTATGATTTGAATCTGTAAGGGGCTGTGGTGTTGCTTCAGAGATCCACTGCAGTGCGAGAGTGATGATGCGCTGTCATTACGTGCTCAGTATCCCTCTTCTCGTGTTGGTTACCATGCGATTGAGCTCTGTCGTTCACTCTTCTGAACACAAGAGTCTCTGTTTTGCATACTGTGCTTCAATACAAAGGATCAGAATCACTTTGTATTGTAGATATGGATGTCAATTTGTTCTATAAAGTGGTGGGGTTTGTTGCACCAGAACGAAATGTGAAGAGTGGATAGTAGGTGGGGTGCTTGATTGTGACCTCATGAAGAGAAAGGCAGAACTCATGAATATTAATTAGGTTGTTCTCAAATATTTATCTATGATTTTTGCTTGATTTATAAACATGTATTTTTTTCAGGACATCAGTTAACAGATAACAACATTAAAGGGTTAGTTCACCCCTCTAAGAGTCAGGTCTGGAGTTGCATTACTAGGTAATGAAGGAAAGTTACTAATTACTAATGTGGTGATAACTTGTTGATATTGGCTAACTTTAATAATTCCAAAAGAATGTCAAAAAATGCAAAAATATTTTACACATAATAATTTCTATCTTGCCACTCAAGGATGCTGCCTAGTTCCCCTATAGGCACGTGCCAACCCTGATTAAATGCTATTCCCACCATGGTAATAAATTATTCATAATTTATTGATTCTCCCTACTACTTACTACTTTTATCTTTCAGTTTTTCCTTTCTAAAAAAAGCCTACTGCTTATACATGTTCAGCAGGTTCCAGGTTTGTGGAATTACACACACAGTCCAGCCATTAGTCATGTGCCTAATGAAAACGGAGACACACACAGCATTGGATCATGGATTTACAGAAATCATTTCAAGAAGTGTTTTCTCAAAATTGCATATCTATTTAACTCCTGACGGACACATTATTTATTATTTGAATTCTAACTTAAAATTACAATAAGGAAGCCATTTAACCATGTGTCTTTGGAAGGCTTTTGTCTTTCAAACACATTCAAATGTACATATTCACGTCATTCATATTTACGTGCAATGCAGGGATTCCCCAACATTTTTTATTGGCTGAACCTCATAACCTCTGAACCGCCTTCAATCAATCAACTTTATTTATATAGCGCTTTTACAATCACGATTGTGTCAAAGCAGCTTCACAGTGTCAAACAGGATAATATTGCGACAAAATTAGATTTGGCTGTACAGTCGTACTGGAGAAAACAGTGATGTTATCAGCTTATTTTAATTTATCATATAGCAACAATGTTGGCAGATCAGTATTATAGTTTATAGAATTAAATAAGACCTAATTCATACATTTTATTTGTATAATAAGTTGAATAACTTTAATCATATTTTTAGTGTCCCCAACTGAGCAAGCCAAGCCAAAGGCGACAGTGGCAAGGAACCAAAACTCCATCAGGGCGTGATGGAGAAAAATAAACCTTGGGAGAAACCAGACTCAGTCGGGGTGCCAGTTCTCCTCTGGCCTATTAACACACCGTGTAAGATTATTATTCTGGCAACCTTACAGGTCGGAAATCATATTAGATCGGATTATTCAAAATTTTCAGGGTATCACGGAAGAGACAGATTTATTTAGGATGGGGCGTCGATTACACAAGAGTATGAATACATGAAAGATCGGAATTATTGCGCTGAAGACGGGTTTTGAGCATGTCGTGCCAGTGAGGCAAATTCGGAGGAGACACCATTTGACACGGCTCAGCAGACACTCCAGGATGCGTTGGTCATTATATATGCCTTGACCAAATATATTTGCTTGAAGTAAAAATAAATACAATTAATGCAATTCATGTTGTGGATAACAAAAAATATAATATATTTTCTTTATCTTTGTATTTTTGTATTGATATGGTACATGTCATGATTATCCATATTATCCATTTCAAAACAATGTGATAAATTATTTTGGTCAAAAGTATTATAAACCAGATTATATTAACTCAAATGTGTAATGTAATGGTTTACATTACCAACTATAATCTTTGTCATGTAATTAGAATCAGTAACCTACTGCACTGTAAAAAATAAAAAAATTCAGGCACCTATTGAACATTTTCTAGTGACTGATCATATCTAAATTTTTCGGTTGGCCAAATTGAATTTCTGTAAATAGATGCAATTTAATTCACAGAAAATCATTTTGGGCAACTAAAAAATAGAATATTTTCAATTGGAGACCAATTTCTTTCTTTTTTTTTTTTTCTTTTTTTTTTTTTTTACAGTGTACAATTTGTAAGGAATCTACCAAGCACTGCTGGTATGTCCAGTGGCGACTCTTTTGCTTTAAGGCCCATACTATGCTTATTTAAAAGGTCATAATTTTATTTTATGCTAGAATATATTTACATGATAAAAAAATTATAATAATAAAAAAACAGCATTATTTTCCTTATACGGTACATATATGCAGCATTTTTTAAAGCAGCGTTTTTGATCATTTACACAAAAATGTCATGGTCCCCAGAATATTTTGCTGTATGAATATGTGAGCATGTAATATATCTAAAGAAAGAACAGAACCCCATTCTTTTAAACAACATCAACAAACATTTTATTCTAGCTTCACGCATTCTATTTTTTAATCAACAATTGAATATGGGTACATTTCTTTTAAAAAAGCTACATTTTGAGCAAAAAGCTGAGAACCGTTTATTTTTGCCAAACACTACATCTGGATCAGATTCAGAGCAATGATCAAACAGAGATGAAGAAGATCAAGTCCATCAACACCCCCAACGCTTCACAGTCCTATAGCGTGGCCATGGTCGACATTTAATTTAGTAACGTTTTGATTTATATGCTGTTTAATTTTGATGATTTTACATACGTTATGCATATGATTGCATATGCTATCAGTTGTTTCTGCATCTTCTCTGCCTGTAACTAACTACTATGTACTAATTTAATCATTTGATACAATGCATGGCTTTGACCCCTTGTGGTAATTAACACATTAATTTACATTATTAGTAAATATAATATGTTATTAAGGAATTCATATATTATGACACATTTAACTAATAACAATTTAATGATTACTAGAAACTTCATTAGTTGCTGATGCAGTAACTCATGATTATCTGTGCATTAATTAAACATGAATTAATGTATTAGTGCACCCGTATTGTAAAGTGTTACCAAGAAACTTGTTTGTGTTTTATTTGTGACCTCACTGGAATGGATAGAAAGTTGTTGAAAAGCAAAAGGAAGGTGGAGAGCTGTGTAGGATAGTCCATTGTCGCTGCTGCTTTTCACCATGAATAACAAACAAATATCAAAGCATTCCAGCTCCAGATAACTTGTCATTATAACACATACAAATAAAATTTCTTTGGAAAAACTTTGGACTTTCTTTGGAGTTTTTTTTTCCTTTGGAGTTCTCTCAAAAACTGCAGTTACTTCCAGCCCAAAATGTTAGATCCTCTATAATTTATTATCCAGTTAGACTAGTTTTAGGCTAATATTGCATTAAATCTGACATGGCATAAAGCGATGTATGATTACAAATAAATTATATAATCAAACATAATTGTATAATCAAACCCTAAATTAAAGTACCTGATTAAATTAAAGGCATACAAATATGACATGCTGTGCTTCTACGAGGTTCAAAAACTATGTTTTTAACCAGGCAAAATTACCTCTCATTTCTGGGAAACTCTCATTTCTCACATTTTTATGTATGAACACATAAATGTTTTCTCTGTTGGTCTGGGATATTGTTCTGGTCAGAAAACTTCTCATTTGTGGACCACATTTGTTGAAGAAGCAACACTGAAAATGTTACTTGCCAAAATTCACAATAAAAAATAATAATAATTACAGAATAGCTGCACTTGCAAATGCCATTTTCTACATTACATTTGTAGTTCACATGTACATACAATGTACTTGGGTTATAAAATAAAAACTGGGTAATAATAACCAACCTACAACTAAACCTAACCTTTACCCATGTTGTTACCTACTCAGTACTTCATTGGGTAAGTACATTGTAAGTGCATGTACTGTACAATAAAGTGGTACTAAAAATATTAAATGAATGCATTAAGCAATACTCAAGGCTATGCTGTATCATGAATAAGTCACGGCTGAAATGCATTGTTAGGCACAACTTGAAGCTTATTCACGATGCAGCACTATCCTCAAGTACCATATTTAATAAGTTTTAATAAAATGGTTACCACACAACAAATATTAAAGCAAAAAAATATGTATCAGTGCAACTTTCATAAAGTAAAATCACTAAAATTCTTCCTTCCGCTGGAAAAAAATAGTCCCTGACCGTGAACAGCAGTCAGTCAGTAGACTTTCAAGTCTCGCAAATACTTTTATATTGAAAGGACTGAATCGTATTGTGAACACGGAGCAAGATGGAACTGACGAATGCTTTGACTAGTGCTGTCAGTGTCAGGATGCGGGGAAACCCATTAACTGTTAAAAGACAAGATATTGCAGTGGACATTCAAACTAATTTATATTATGAGGACTTATGCTAAATCTGACTCGATCGCTCTCGCACGATACTCTTCTACATAATACAATAAGCTTCAATAAACGATACGACAATACAAAAAGAACAAACTTGTTTACGTTGCTAAGAGTGGTTGCTAAGGATGTTGTGCAGTGACACACAGAACCATAGATTGATTTTGTTTTATAAATTGTGAATAAAACAAAGCTATTGACCAATCAGAATCAAGGACGGGCACTAACCATTTTATAATGTGCAATTTACGTGGTGAAAAGGCGGCTACAACAACAAAAAACAAACAGAATATAAGAAAGATGTTGTGAAATATGTGTCAATATAGTCAAGTGTGAAAAGAGAGTCATATAGACTGATCATCAGTTTGTTTATCTAAGCTGCTTGTCACTTATGATAATTTAGACTGCTAATTGAATCTTAATTAAATTTGAATTGGGGGTGCAGTCCCAGTGAATTCACTGCCCTCATGCCAGTTCCCACTCTGTGCCCACTGGTGATTATATTTGCCAAGGGATTGTCAACAGTTTTCCAATTCTGGCTGTGACATGTCCGAGACAGAGACAGAGAGAGAGAATGAGTGTCACGGTTTATGAATGCATTGTTTCCTGCTTGTCTCATGTCTGTGTTGTTATGTGTGTGTGAGTGGGCGTGGCTGATACTCAGTGTTGATCAGAGGCTCAGCTGATCGTTATTACAGCACCAGCTGCAGCTAATCACTCTCACCTACATATACTCATCCGTTTCTCATCTCCATTGTCAGATCGTTGTTGATGTCTTCTGTGCTGTGTGTCTCCTGGTCCTGTTTGGCGTTCCAGTCTCGTGCTTCTTGTTCCTGCTCGGTGTTCCTGTGGATTATGCTCTTTCTGGATTCCAACTGCACCTGCACCTGCACCTGATCACAACGACTCACCATTTCTCATCTGTTCTGTGTGTTGACCGTCTTAGTCCCTGCGCCACCCGACGTCATCTGTGTCTGTTACTTCTTTTTACTGTTGACAATAAATGAGCTTACTTGCATTTGCTTCCTGTATTCAGTCATGACAGAACGATCTGACCCAGCAATGGAAGCAGCGAGTAATCCATCTACAGCGCTTGAGGACTTTGTTAACTGCAGTATTCATCGTATGGATTCCCAGGAGAAGAATCTTAATGACACGGGTCGCGCAGTCCAGGCCCTGGTGGCGCAGGTGTCCGAGCTCACCCAGCAATTTCAACTTCTGCGAGCTCCCACTACGCCACCCACACCGGCCGTTCCCCCCACACCACCAGAGAGCCCTTCCCAGTCAGAGCCACGTCTACCAGTTCCTGAGGCATATTCAGGTGAACCCAGTTACTGCAGAGCATTTCTAACACGGTGTTCCATGCATTTTTCTCTTCAACCCAGGACCTTCAACAGTGAACGAGCCAAGGTGGCATTTGTCCTGACGCTGTTGACTGGGAGAGCGGCGTTATGGGGAACGGCGGTGTGGGAGAACCAAGATCCGTGCTGCGCCTCGTTCCAGACACTCTCCGCTGAGATGAAACGAGTATTTGATCGGGCCGTCGCCGGGAGAGAGGCGGCCAGAATACTTGTGGATCTTCGTCAGGGAGAGAGATCAGTTTCTGACTTTTCCATTGAGTTCAGAACATTAGCAGCAGAGTGTCAATGGAATGAGGAGGCGCAGTGGGACGTTTTCCTGCAAGGGTTGGCTGACCGCGTCCAGAGGGAGATTTACGCCTTGGACCTTCCGACATCACTTAATGGACTTATCGAGCTGGCTCTAAGAGTGGATGCTCGACTGTCCAGAGTCGAGCGACGGACCCTGCCCAGCCGCTTCCCTGGAGGAGCTGAGGGTCCACGTTTCAGCGGCGGGGACGCGGTCAGTCCAGTCTACGATCACGAACCCATGCAGGTGGGGCGAGCTCGGCTTTCCCGGGAGGAGAGGGAGAGGCGGAGATCTCAAGGCCTTTGCCTCTACTGCGGGGGAGCGGGCCATTACGCTTACAACTGTCCGATAAAAGGCCAAGCCCGATAGTAAGTATGAGGCTACTATCGGGTGGGATCTCCGCCGATAAGACCTCATCCACATCTACACTCCTCCCGGTAAGACTGAGATGGTCAACCAACACCCACGACTGTCAGGCACTTCTGGACTCCGGGGCTGAAGGTAACTTCATGGATCACACATTTGCACTCAAGCTTCAGATTCCACTCAGACCCCTCACTAACAAGATCGCTGTACATGCCCTTAACGGTCAAGAACTTCCCACCATTTCGCTCACCACTGGAGAGATTACCCTCATCACGTCAGGCAACCACTCTGAGATTATCTCCTTTTATATTTTGGACTCTCCTCTCGCACCCATCGTTCTTGGTCACCCCTGGCTCATCCATCACAACCCTAGAGTGGACTGGCATCAGAAAGAGATCTTGGCGTGGAGCAATAAATGTCATGAGTCCTGTCTTGTGTCTGCATGTCCGTCTGTTTCTGTCTCTGTCTTTCAGGAGGAAGCAGTGGATTTGTCTAACGTGCCCGCAGAGTACCGCGACCTGAAGGAGGTGTTCAGTAAGTCTCGGGCTGCTTCTCTCCCTCCGCATCGTCCCTATGACTGTGCCATAGATTTACTGCCAGGTAAATCTCCGCCTAAAGGCAAGTTATATTCACTTTCTGCTCCAGAAAGGGAGGCTATGGAGAAATATATTTCTGATTCACTGGCAACAGGGTTCATCCGCCATTCCTCTTCTCCAGCGGGGGCGGGGTTCTTTTTAGTGGGGAAGAAGGACGGATCTCTGCGACCTTGTATTGATTACCGGGGGCTGAACAACATCACGGTAAAGAATACTTACCCTTTACCGTTGATGTCTTCAGCTTTCGAGAGGTTGCAGGGAGCGTCGATTTTCACAAAATTGGATTTACGAAACGCTTATCATTTGGTCCGCATTAGGAAGGGGGATGAATGGAAGACCGCTTTTAACACCCCCAGGGGGCACTTTGAATATTTGGTCATGCCTTTCGGCCTGTCCAACTCCCCAGCGGTCTTCCAGGCACTCGTCAATGATGTGCTGCGAGATATGGTCGATCAGTTCATATATGTCTACCTGGATGACATATTGATTTTTTCCTCTTCTCTCCAGGAACACGTGCAGCACGTTCGACGAGTGCTTCAGAGGTTGCTAGTGAATGGGCTTTTTGTCAAGGCGGAGAAATGCGCTTTTCATGCACAGTCTGTTCCTTTCCTGGGGTACATCGTTTCGACTGAGGGAATGCGTATGGATCCCGAAAAGGTTAAGGCTGTGGTAGATTGGCCAAGTCCAGATTCCCGTAAGGCCCTACAGAGGTTTCTGGGATTCGCCAATTTCTACCGGCGTTTTATTCGCAACTTCAGCCAACTAGCTGCACCTCTGATCGCCTTGACCTCCCCCAGAACTGCGTTCAGGTGGTCAAACACAGTCGAGGCTGTGTTTGTCAAACTGAAAGGTTGCTTTGTTTCAGCCCCCATTTTAATTGCCCCTGATCCATCACGTCAGTTTGTGGTGGAGGTCGATGCGTCAGAGGTGGGGGTAGGTGCGGTGTTGTCCCAACGTTCTCCCACAGACGACAAGATGCACCCTTGCGCGTTTTTTTCCCATCGTTTATCCTCTGCCGAACGGAATTATGACATTGGTAACAGAGAGTTGTTGGCAGTCAAGTTAGCATTGGAGGAATGGCGCCACTGGTTAGAAGGCTCGGGGGTGCCTTTTATCGTTTGGACTGATCACAAGAACTTGGAATACATTAGAACTGCTAAAAGATTGAACTCCAGGCAGGCTCGGTGGGCACTTTTTTTCGGTCGTTTTGATTTTACTCTCTCGTACCGCCCGGGTTCCAAGAACATCAAACCCGATTCTTTATCGCGCATTTTTGACCGTTCCGAACGCCCGTCTACTCCCGAGTGCATTTTACCTGAGACCCTAGTTGTCTCCACACTCACATGGGAGGTCGATTCGAAGGTCAAGAAGGCCTTAGAAGGGGTAACGCCTCCGTCCGGTTGCCCACCGAATCGGTTATTTGTGCCGGAGGAATTGCGGTCCAACGTTATTCAGTGGGGGCATTGTTCTAATGTGGCTTGTCATCCAGGAGTCAGACGAACTCAATTTTTGGTCAAGCAACGATTCTGGTGGCCACTTATGGCTCGAGACGTTCACAGTTTTGTTTTGGCTTGTTCAGTTTGTGCCACTGGTAAGACTTCCAATCGACCCCCTGATGGGTTACTTCAACCGCTGTCTGTCCCTTCGAGACCCTGGTCCCATATAGCGCTAGATTTTATCACCGCCCTTTCGCTCTCTCAAGGTTACACGGTGGTTTTAACCGTGGTGGACAGGTTCTCGAAGGCGGCTCATTTCATTCCCTTGCCCAAATTACCTTCAGCCAAGGAGACAGCGTTGATAGTCATTAATCACGTCTTTCGCTTACATGGCCTCCCGACGGACGTGGTTTCCAACAGAGGACCCCAATTTGTGTCCAAATTTTGGCAAGAATTTTGTAGGTTACTGGGAGCGACTGTCAGTCTGTCCTCAGGGTTTCACCCCCAGAGCAATGGCCAAACTGAAAGAGCCAACCAAGATTTGGAGAGAGCGTTGCGATGTCTGGTCTCTAAGAATCCTTCCTCGTGGAGCCAGCAACTGTCTATGGTGGAGTACGCCCCCACAATACGTTACCAGTGTCATCCACGGGCCTATCTCCGTTTGAGTGTAGTGTAGGTTACCAGCCACCTATTTTTCCTAGTCTGGAACCCGAGGTCGCGGTCCCCTCTGCTCACGCCTTTATCCAGAGGTGTCACCGCACCTGGACTAGAGCCCGTGAGACTCTGCTCCAGGTGAGGGAGCGCACCAAGGCCAAGGCCGATCGCCACCGGTCAAGGCCTCCCGTATACGTCGTTGGTCAAAAGGTGTGGCTTTCTGCCAAGAACATTCCTCTCCGCTCCGTTTCTAATAAGCTTGCTCCTAAATTTATTGGTCCGTTTACTGTCACCAAGATCATTAGTCCGGTGGCAGTCCGCCTCAAACTCCCTCCTGCGTACGGGAGGATTCATTCCGTCTTCCACGTATCCAAAGTAAAACCCGTGTTTCATTCTCATATTAATCCGCCAGTCCCGGTTCCTCCCCCGCCGCGACTCGTAGATGGGGAACCCACTTATTCGGTCAATCGCATTCTGGACTCTAGGCGGAGGGGACGCGGGTTCCAGTACTTGGTGGACTGGGAAGGTTACGGTCCAGAGGAGAGAAGTTGGGTACCTGCTAGAGACATTCTGGATCACTCCCTTATCGATGATTACAATCGACAGGTAAGGGAGTCTGGGAACGCCAGGAGGCGTTCCTAGGAGGAGGGGTACTGTCACGGTTTATGAATGCATTGTTTCCTGCTTGTCTCATGTCTGTGTTGTTATGTGTGTGTGAGTGGGCGTGGCTGATACTCAGTGTTGATCAGAGGCTCAGCTGATCGTTATTACAGCACCAGCTGCAGCTAATCACTCTCACCTACATATACTCATCCGTTTCTCATCTCCATTGTCAGATCGTTGTTGATGTCTTCTGTGCTGTGTGTCTCCTGGTCCTGTTTGGGGTTCCAGTCTCGTGCTTCTTGTTCCTGCTCGGTGTTCCTGTGGATTATGCTCTTTCTGGATTCCAACTGCACCTGCACCTGCACCTGATCACAACGACTCACCATTTCTCATCTGTTCTGTGTGTTGACCGTCTTAGTCCCTGCGCCACCCGACGTCATCTGTGTCTGTTACTTCTTTTTACTGTTGACAATAAATGAGCTTACTTGCATTTGCTTCCTGTATTCAGTCATGACAATGAGAGTGAAATGGTCACCAAATAAAGCCATTTGGATCAAGAATTGAACCGTGGGACCATGTGTCTATGTTTCTGCGGTGAAAGCGACTGCCTGATTGTGTGTGCAGTAGTAATTGTGCAGCATGAGACAGGCGAGTGACATGCAAGGAGGTGCAGGGGCCGTAATAGACGGATGAACAGAGGAGGGGGATCTAATGATTGTGTGGAATGATTTACAGGAGCACAGCTGGTGAAATAAAGAGAGGGCTTTTGAGAGATTTTGAGCGAAAAAGCTGTGAAAAATGAAAACATATATAAAAAAAGTGAATGAGAGAACGACAGAAGCCAAACAAGAACATTTGGAGGGAAAGATGCTAGCTGGACACAGTCAATCATTTGAAGTGTGTGGGTACACTTGCAATTATATGAGAAGAGAGATAGGGAACACCTTAAAGAAACACTTTTCCAAAACTAGTGAGCTACCTCGATGTCTCTCTACACGGCTATCTTCTGAAGCATCCTAGCTGAAATGGAATCTTAAAAGTAACTTATTTGGAAATCTCTACATCAAGGGCTTCAATAGTCCAGCCAACATGTCCATGTGGGCCCCACTTGGGTTTTAGCTGGGCTACATGGGCATCACCTGGGCATGGGCTCAGGGTGGGCAGTTTGATGGGCTGAATGTGGGCCCCATCTTGGATAAAGTTAGCCCAGTTGGGTTGCCCATTATTGTTTATTTGAGGGTCCCATGTGGGCCACATTTGGGCAATATTTAGAATTGTAAAGTTTTATTGTTTGCAGTTGGTTTTGTTTTTGTACAATAATTAGAATATTAATTTATAATTAGAATAATTAGAATATGAATTATTTAATAATTAGAATATTAATTTATAGAATTTATAATTTATAATATTCTTAATAAGAATATTAATTTATTCATAAAGTGTGCACATGGAGTTAAATATTTACATTCTCAAACGTTTAATTTTAAATAGATCTTTAATAGATGTTTATGTTGTCACAGAACAACTAGTTTCCACTGATCAACGAGATCTCCTCACTCAGCTGCCTGTGCTTTTTTCCCTTTTTTATTTAGTGCTAATTCAAATAACAAATGCACAAAAGATACCAAATATAGTAACACTTTAATACTGTAACAAATAATTTGTAATTCCTTCAGAAGGATTTTGGTAATACTGAGTCTTTATTAGTAGGTTACACCACGATCTTCACTTTATAATTAATTATATAAGATCTCCCAAATCTATCACACCTGATTCAACTCACGAGCTCATTAGACTGAAAAACCTGAAATGGGTGTGTCAGATATAGGGAGACATACAACATCTGCAGGGCTGGTGATACTCCAAGACAGGTTTGTAACCTTAACCATAACCATGTATTTTACAACACATCTGCTTGTGATTCTTATTAAATGGGAGTCTTTTTTTTTTTAGGATTCTTTAGCTAACTGAAGTCTCTGAGATCCTGACACCTTCGCTTCTGGAGACTCCTGGTAGGTTGCAGTTCTGTAAATTGTGCTGCTGGAGACTAAAGGGTTTCTGATGGTTTCACACTTAATTCTTCACCTTAATTCTTAATTATTTTGCAGTTAGCATGTGTCGTTTCTTTGCCATCTGTTTTTGTCTGACGTGGGGTACCAAAAGGTGGCACAATGGTTGATTAATTTGTTTGGTCTTTTTCAAAGGACTGTTGGGAGAGCGATGACAGGGGAGTGAGGAGCTGCACAGTTTTTCTTTGATTAGTGTTTGACCAAACATTGATCAAGTCGGACAGTAATTTTTTTGTTAAATATGTACTTCACAAATTGTGTTTTTGAGTTTGCCTCTGGAGAACATGAAATGTTCCTGTTTACAGTATGTTTTGCAGCAGTGATAAATGTAGCCAATCATGGACATGTGTGTTGATCTATAAACACAATGGCCAATCAGAGGTTTTTAAAGGGTTAGTTCACCCAAAAATACAAATTCTGTCATTAATTACTTACCCTCAAGTCGACACCGGTAAAACCTTTGTTCGACTTCGGAGCACAAATGAAGATATTTTTGTTGAAACTTGATGGTTCAGAAAGGCCTCCATAAGCCACAATGTAATTTCCTCTCTCAAGACCCATAAAAGGCACTAAAGACATCGTTACAAACCCCATCTCACTACAGTGGTTCTACAGTAATTTTATGAAGCGACGGGAATAGTTTTTGTGTGCAAAAAAACAACAACTAAATAAAGACTCCACTCTCTGTTCCCTTTCGAGGGAATTCGTACTTCGTCAATGACACTTTGGGGATAGTCCCTTAGTTTAGTGCGTCTAAAGCATGAATGAAATCAGTCACAGATCTTGATTAGTGCTGCGTCATGACATAGTATGTTACAGCAGACAGCCTTTTTGCTCTTCAGCGAGGAGCTCTGTGTTGAAATTGTTCGTCTATTTGGTGTTGTCTGCCCTTACAGTAAACATTCAAGTATGGCTAGCAAGCAGTTTAGGAAGTGTGTGCATCCGTGCCCGTGCTTCATTATGGGCACGGACACACACAAGCTGTGTGTGCAGTATTTGGGCGTACAGCATGCTCAGGCTGCTCACGAGGGGGCTGCCTGCAGTGAGTGTGAGAGGCTGCCGCTTAGAGTGCTGTGCTCACGGCGGGCTGTTTTTGACGAGTCCGGTCAAGCTCGCGAGCCCCGGGGACCTGGTCCCGTGGTTGCTGAGGCAGCGCGGAGGCACAGATCTTGGGGCTCACAGGTGGATCTTTTGAGGGGAGCTGGGCATGCTGAGGCATTGTCCCACTCTTCCTCAGGAGATTCAGAAGCTCTACCACCTCGTGCAGAACAAGGTAATTTTCGTAAACGAAAACTGAAACTAAGACTAAAACTATTGGTCAAAAAACATTTTCGTAAACTGAAATAAAATTTAAAAAATATAATAAATGAAAAACTAAAACTAAACGAAACTAGCAACAGTTATTGAAAAACTAACTGAAATAAAATAGTAATTATCAAAAAAAAATATTCGTTTTCGTTATTAATAAGCTCTCATCCCGTGCGAAAATCTGCCGTGTTTTATTTTAAAATCAAACAGGCTGCATAATACCTGTAGATGGCGCGCGCACGGTGCACGGGAGGTTAGCTGAGGCTGACGGTAACATTAGTTAACTGATAAAGACGACGGACATGAATGATGGCAGCCGGTAGGAAACGACAGAGCCCTGTTTGGGATTATTTCGAATTTAATTCTGAAAATGGAAAAAGCAAATGCATTGTCACCCACAATAATACGGTTTGTGGTGTTGAAATTAAGGGGAAAAATCCCACAAACCTCAAAGTACATTTGCAAACAAACCATCGCGAAGAATACAAATCCTTCATGGCGAAAGATTCAGAAAGGAAGACTGCCATCGGCAATGATAAAGTCAACGAGGATGCTAGTAGTTCTCAAACTCAATTGCAGCAGCAGACTCTGACATCATGCTTCCAAAAATCTGAGGTTTGGCCAACAAATTCAAATGAACACAAGAAGCGAGAAAACGCACTGGTAGATTTGTTTGTCGAGACTGGCATGTCCACTAGACTGTGTGATTCGGCAGCCTTCAAAACTTTTAACGGTGCTCTTGACCGTAGATTCATTTCTCCCAGTGCTGCACGGATCAATTCCTTAATTGCACTAAAAATGCAAACTGCATCTCAGCGAGTAAAAGAAATGCTAAGAGAGACCCGCAAAGTCACTATATGTGTTGATGGATGGAGCAAAAAAGGTTTGACTGCTTCATTTTTGGGTATCTCTGCATGCTTTTACCATATCCCATCGAATCAATCGCTGCATTCTTTGCTAAATTTGCGTCGCATTTGTCATCCACACACCGGAGAAGCAATAGCCAATTGTATCGAAAGCACCTTGGAGGAATGGGATATACCAGAGAGCAAGATACTGCTCATTGTAACGGATAACGGATCAAACATGATCAAAGCTGTGGAGCTTCTAAAAAAAAAACACAGGGACAGCACAGACGTGGCACAGTATGATGCTTTGGATAACCTGGATTCTGCTGAATCTGATTCAGACTCCCAGGATGAATGTTCTGCTGATGAGGATCAAGGTAGGTTTTTTTTTCTTAATTGCATTCAAATGTTATTGCCATTCAGTGACAATACAGCTGTAAGGGTTAGAAAATGATGTGCATAGAAGAAAACTAATAGAAAAAACATGTTCAAAATACATGTACAACAGTATAGACCTTAAATGTTTTTAACCTTTTTTCTGACAGACTTGTTTCAAGACGGGTTCTCGAAGTTCCAGCGCATGCCATGCATGGCACATACCTTGCAGCTTGCAGTTAAGGATGCATTGAAAGTTCCTAGTGCCGTTCTCAGCAAAGCAAGATCAATAGTTCATGCTGTACGAAAGTCCTCAGTGGCAAATGAACGGATGATTCAAAGGTATGGTTTGTGTTTTATATTTAACTATTCATATGTTTAACACACACACACACACACACACACACACACACACACACACACACACACACACACACAAATGGATTCTCCATAGACTATATTTCATCCCTCTGCAATCACTGTAACAATAGCAGACAACTGTTAGAAACAATGACATCCAGGTGTTAATTTAATTCACATGGAAAGACAAAAAACCACTCACCCATCTCCAGAGGACCACCTTGTAGCAACTCATAATGTAAAAACTGCACAAATTGTAATAAGTATTACATTATTATTATTATCATTATTATTATAATAAATGTTCATAATGTAATCATTTCTCAAAATGTAATAAAATCTTGAGCTCAAATGTAATAATTTTTACAAAATTAGAAAAATATTACATTATAAACTCCCCAAAAACATGTCATATTTTCATTATTGTAACATCTTTTAAAACTTAAAAAAATTAGTATTCCCTTACTGTACATTTAAAAAAAATCTAAAGCCAGTCTTAAAATACATGCAAAAGGCAACATTTAAATATTCATACAATTATTCTTATATGTTTAACATTGGTATTCCTTTACAGTACATAATTAACATAACATTGAGTTATTATATGATTATTAATAGCATGGATATTTAAATCTGTTGCATTTTAAAGGTAGTTTTACTGGATTTTGATTTTTAAAAATGAACTGTAAAGTTTACTGTATGTTTTAGAAGCTGTTACAATAATGAAAATATGGCATGTTTTGGTGAGTTTATAATGTAATACATTTCTCATAATGTAAAATTGTATCATATGAGCTCAAGATTATATTACATTTTGAGAAAAGTATTACATTATGAACAATAATGTTATACCTATTACATTATAAGCAGTTTTTACATTATGAGTTGCTACACACCTTCATAGTATATTACACTAATTAATACTAATTAAAGTTGTTACCAGCACACGCACAAAGTGTCCTCAAAAACCATTGCCAGATTTTATGCACAGACACACAACACTGAATCTTACAGATACTCTTACAGATACCATATATTTATATAAATTACTTAATTTTTAAAACAGTTTAAAAAGTAAAGATATACAATAACTGATAAGCATCAGACGAGTAGAGTAAAAATTATATTCTTACATTTATTTATTTTTTAAAGGTGTGGACGAACACTGATCCGTGATTGCCCCACACGGTGGAATAGTACATTTGAAATGATCAAAAGACTGATTGAAACCAGACCTACTCTCAATGAAATCCTAGAGGAGCTTGGAATTGACACTCTTTTGAGCAGTGAATGGACAAAGCTAGAAAATCTCATGAAACTATTGGAACCATTTGCTACACACACTGATCAACTTCAGACAGATAGCCAGTCTCTATCTGAAATAGTGCCAGCCCTGTTGAATCTGGAAGCACATCTGCAGCAGACTACCAATATGGAAAAGCAAACTGTTCAAGTCCTTCTTAGGTCCATGCGGCAACGCTTTGCAGGCATACTTGATCCTACACATGAAAAGTTTGACCCAACAGCAGGTGCAGCATCTCTTATGGACCCAACTGTCTCCCTAGCTCTTACATCTCCTGAGATGCAGCATCTAAAGAGAGCAGCAGAGACATTTGTCTTGGATCAAGCTTTAAGATACAGCCAAACTTCAGCCACAATGAAAGACAATGCATTTGAACTACCATCAACTTCTGGAGGCACCAACAAAACCCTTCAGAAATACACATTCCTAGCTACAAAGATCCTCAGTACTACTAACCAGGTGAATTCAGTTGATAATTCTGGCAGTGCAGTGCATGAAATGCAAAAATACCTAGACGAAGTGAAGCGAGACAACATTGAAGTCAGGCCACTACAGTACTGGCAAGGACGTGTAGCCGTGTATCCAAAACTTGCACCTGTTGCAATAGATTTGGTCTGTGCCCCTGCATCTCAAGCCTTTGTAGAAAGAATATTTTCTGTTTGTGGACAGCTTTCATCTGGACTGAGAAGCAGAATGACCACCTCCCTGGAACAAAGAGTCTTCTTAAAAGTTAACAGAAAATTTTGTTACTGAAATTATTTCAGAAAACACACATAGACCACAATATATCCAATGCAAATGCCCAATTGGTAATTTTAAATTAAGTTAGTAAGTTTGTATAAAGTAAAATGCAAAAACACTTTACACAGACACACACACACACAGTAACACACACATACACGCACGCACGCACGCACGGGTCGCACGCACGCACACACACACACACACACACTTGAAGATTGTGTTCTATTAATGCAAGTAATATTAACACTACACATGTGCATTTGAAACTTTTCAAGATTGTGTTCTATTAATGCAAGTAATATTAACACTACACATGTGCATTTGAAACTTTTCAAGATTGTGTTCTAGACTGTTTTGGCTAAAGGAATATTCAACATGCAAACTCAAAAATATTCATCTTTATTATGCATGTTTATTCATATTCATATGTAAATTTAAGTTGCATTTGTTTTTTTTTTTTTTGCATTGCAAACCTTTGTTGTTTTAATTAACTGTAAACTGTGCAAACTACATTTTGCTGAAAATAAATGTCTTGCTTTGGTCTACACTGGAAGTGTTCTGTTTACTCTGCTAAACTATAATTACTAAAACTAAAACTGAAACTAAATATATAAAAACTAAATAAAAATGTGTTCACAAAATAAAAACTAAACTAAAACTAACAAAACCATTAATGAAACGAACTAAAACTAAACTAAAATGTATAGCAAATTTTAAAACGAAATACAAATAAAAACGATTTCAAAAATGCAAAACTATATTAACCTTGGTGCAGAAGCCCGCAAAGTGGTTTCTTCTCGCGGGGTGGATGATCCAGTGCTGACGCTCTCTGAATCTTGAATGTTGAAAGTTGAATGTCCACAGGAAAAATGGAAATCCGGCTGCCTAATAAGCTGGGTGGATGCTTTTCAGGAAGTGGCCTCAGCCTACACGCCGGGGCTTGCCTTTTTTCCATGATTTGCACAATGAGTTGTGCAAATCCAGGAACAATAGTGAACAATCTGTGAACAAGAGAACAACAGTGCAACAATAGTGAACAAGATAACAATAGTGCTCTTCACAGGAGACTCAACATAATTGACTTTACAGTTTTTCTCGAAACCATCACCCACTTTCTCAAAACTTTGAACACAAAACCAAATCGTCAAAATACATTCAGATTACATATTACTCTTCTGGTCATATCAAACAATTCCCTCAAAACTATTTTATCAATACAGAAAATCAAATAATGCTTTCAGATCTTACACAGAGCCAATTTTTGCAATTATGTAAAAAAGTATAGTAATCGCAACTTTTAGTAGTAAGGTGAATAAATAGTTTACTGTATAAGTACAACGATCAGGTATAACATTATTACCACTGACAGGTAAAGTGGATAAAACTGATTATCGGGCAAGCGTAAGGATTTGAGCAAGTTTGACAAGGGAAAAATTATAATGGCTAGAAGACTGGGCCAGAGTATCTCCAAAACTGCAGACCTTGTGGAGTGTTCCCAGTCTGCAGTGGTCAGTATCTATTAAAAGTGGTCCAAGGAAGGAACAGTGGTGAACTGGTTACAGTGTCATGGGTGACCAAGGCTCATTTATGCATGTGGGGAGTGAAGACGGCATGTGTGGTCCTATCAAACAGATGAGCCGAAAGGGGCAACAGTGAACTTTCGTGAGCATCAGAACTGGACCACGGAACAATGGAAGAAGGTGGCCTGGTCAGATAAATCATGTTTCTTTTACATCATGTGGATGGGCGGGTGAGTGTGCGTCACTTATCTGGGGAATACATAAGCACCAGGATGCACTATAGGAAGAAGGCAAGCAGGTAGAGGCAGTGTGATCCCCCCACTGGATTTTGGGCGGGGAGGTTGATGCAAATAGGCGTGTCTCTACTTATATTTACTTTTGTTTTATACAAACTATTCAATCAACTATCACAAACTATGCATCACGGGAAAGCTAAAACACTCAAGATTCATGTTCTGAACTTGTTTTTGCAATAAATACACATGAGAGGAAAGGGTTAAATGAAATGCTTAAGCATTAGCTATTTAAACATTACCATAATAAACACGGTACTCATCTTTCATCTCCTATTGTTCAGATCAGACCAGACAAGTCCACGAAACAACAGCATAGATGTGTAAGAGTCCACTGTTCAAAATGCATCCCACTTTTTAATCCAAAACAAAATATCCTCTGTTGTTTGGATGAACGTTTTGAGTTAGAGTAATCAATTATGTCCATTTTCAATGAAATAGAGATTCTAATCATTTTTCTGATGATCTCCCCTGTACATTGGACTATTCCTGTCATATTAAACCCTCCCAGGTCTCTCTCCTTCAATCCCAGGCTCTCTGATGACATAAAATAATATGAAGCCAGAACTTTAATGGCTGCTAAAGCTGTCAGTCAAACGTGCCCATGGTTTTACTTGGATAAAGCCAGTCAATGTCTAACCAAAGCATAGCCAGCATAGATTTGATTGATGGACGTAGTAACAAATCAAAAGAAATTATTGTGCACAGTGTTTGTAAGATATGTCATAAGCATTGAATGCATACACCTCGTGCTTACCGTCTCCATAGCATTCAATAGTATCCAGTGTGACCTGCTAGTTTTAGCGCACATACTTAAAGCACACGTGCACACTCTATGGCAGATTGTTTTTATCAAATCAATTAGTTTTTTACACTTGTAATTTCTTTAAATAGTTGCTTTAGGTTTTCAGGGACTGTAAATGCATTATAATTAGCAGTTTATTGCAGATTTATTTGAATACAAAACTACTCTTTACAATTACAAATGTTCTAATATAATTGGCCTTTTTGAAAGGACGCCTAGTTTTTGTTTTGTTTGTTTTTTTACATAAAAGTACAGAAGCTACACTTTTGAGAGAATCATCCTCGAATTTGAACCAGAACATGATCAGACATTCAGCTTTATATTTAGGTTATTTTTGGGCCCTTAACATTAAAATCTCATACATTTTCCCTAAGAAAAATAACAAAATAAACTTACACGCATATTTCCCCCTGTTTTACTCTGTTCCTATACTATTTTGAGTTAGTATAACTCGTGTGCAACAATATGTTAAGTGTTTAGTTTACAATAAGACCAGATTTATGAATTTAGGCCATAGGGTTTAAGAGCTATGGATCTTTTTATTTGGGTATGTAGTTTTCAGAAAATTCTCAAATATAGGGGAGGCGATTAAGAGCTTAAATTATCTGCTCCGTACATCTTGGTGCCAGATACCACAGCACACCTTCAGGGGTCTAGTGGAGTCCATGCCTCAACTGGTCAGGGCTGTTTTGGCAGCTGAAGGGGGACCAACACAATATTAGGTCATAATGTTATGCCTGATTGGTGTATAGTATTGTAGTGAATATTACTGAATATCTGAATAATCTGTAAAAAACACAGTAATCCAACTGTACAAGCTAAAAAGAAACTACAGTAAACTAAAAAGAATTGTGCAGTGAGAGATTTATTCTGCCTCACCATCATGTCTTTATGCTTGGTTTGGACTGAGGAGTTTGTTCACATCACAGGCAATGTCATCTCTTGCCAGGCAAAGCGAAAAACCCTCTAGTGTGCCGAATCCAGCTTTGACAACAGTGTCTCCACAACCTCTTACACTTACCCTTCCTCCTCTCCTTTTCAGATTGTTTCATTCTATTGTTGGTATCAACATTCAGTGCACTTTTGCCCCCTGTTCTGAACTGGCGTATTATGTACAGTTGTTTCTAACATCATCAGAAATAAGTCTGAACAATTTTGAGTCATTGGGCCCTATCATACATATAGTTTAAGCCCTACACAATTATCATTTTCTCGTCCTGCACCACATTGTTTAATAAGTTTATAAGCAACTGAAAAAGCACAAATGTCAGAGCATGTCAAAACTTCTAAAGGGCCCCAAAACTGTGCAGTTCTCTTTCAGTTGGTCACCTTTGACGTACGTCGGACTTAGACCGACGAATTGGGATCTGATCTCAGAGACCTTTCTACTTCAAGTATGTAAAACGAGCCAATCGGAGATTGGCATGTGATCCGCACATTCCACGCTCTGCCCCGCAGCGCGGGTATAAATAGGAAGTGGAATGGCAGATCAATGCTTTCTACTTGGGAGCCGAACAGTACTACTGTTTCTACGAAGAGTGTGTGAAATTGAGTCTCGCGAGAGAAAGGAGAACTGCCAGTGCGGGTGAAACGGCTCTTCGGCGAGTAATCGACCAGTTGCAATTGTTTGCATTCATAAAAGAGCTTTTGTTGCTTCGTTGGGCGTATTCCCTTTTGAGTGCTACACACAGGCTTGCACTGTGGACTGTATGCTAGCTGCGGTCATCTCCCTGAGTGCTTCAGCACGTCTAAAAGAGCGGTTTTCCATTCTAAAAGAGCAACACGGTTTGACCCTGCGTCTTTTTCAAGATGTCATTCAAACCGTGTGTTTCTGGGTGCGGTCGCTTTTTGTCCCCGCTTGACATCACGTTCGTTGTCTCACGTGTTTGGGCGTTCAGCACGCTGAGGCTGCGTTCGTGAATGAGTCATGTTCCCACTGCGGGAATATGACCATCGCAGTGCTTAGGTCCAGACTCCAATACCTCAAGGCACGCATCCCCCGGTCTAGCGGTCCTTCTGCGCCTAAGCAGAGGGCTGCTACTCTGGCTGATGACATGGGTGGGGACCTGAGGGTGGCGGTCGGGGCAAACCCGACAGGTCAGATGGCTCCTCGGGCCCCTCCCCCCTCCACTGTGCCGGTGGAGCTTCCGGAAGGGCGCCCTAAACTCTCGCACGGAGTGCCAGTCGTCACTTTCGGAGCTCCGGCGGAAGACAGAATGTCGGTCACAGCATCGGGGGACGAGCTAATGGGCTATGAGGATGAGGATGAGGCTGTGTTGCCCCCTTCGGGTGTGACAGCGTTGCCCGAGTTGGACCCAGAGCTTACGGCTATGCTTTCCCGGGCCGCCACAAGCGTAGGGCTCGAGTGGAACCCTCCACTGTGTCCCGAACCTTCGCAATTGGATCATTGGTTTCTCGGGACGGCCCGTGCTGGTTCTCAGTGCCCCGCCCCGGTGCTTTTCTTCCGGGAAGTGCATCAGGAGATCTCAAAGTTGTGGGCAGAGCTGTATAGTGCTTGCGTGCGATCGACGGACTCCTCCGTTCTCACTGTCCTAGATGGTGGTGCGGCAAAGGGTTACATGGGAATCCCCCCAGTCGAGCGGTCAGTTGCGATGCATCTGTCTCCCAAGACCGCTGCGGACTGGCGGGGTGCACCCCGCCTCCCCTCCCGGGCGTGTAAGTTCTGGTCCGGTATAATGGGCAAGGCTTACACAGCCTGCGGAGAAGCCGCATCAGCATTGCATGCCATGGCGCTCCTGCAGGTCTACCAGGCCAAGGCGCTCATGGAATTGCACGAGGGCAGTTTCGACCAGGGCGTTATGCAGGAACTGCGTGGGGCGACGGACCTCGCCTTACGAGTGACGAAAGTCACCGCACGCTCCCTGGGTCAGGCGATGGCCACATTGGTGGTCCAGGAACGCCACCTGTGGCTGAACCTGGCAGATATGAGAGATGCGGACAAGGTGAGATTCCTGAATGCCCTGATCTGCCAGGCCGGCCTCTTCGGCAATGCCATCGAGGACTTTGCCCAGCAGTTCTCGGTGGCCCAAAAGCAGACGGAGGCTATAAAAAACATCCTGCCCCGGCAACCCGCTGCTGCCTTCACCTCGTTTCCGGCCGCAGCTCCGCCGTCTGCTCGTCACCAAGGGCGTCCCCCGGTGTCCGCCTCTGCCTCTGCCTCTGCCCCTGCCAAGCCAAAGCAGCAGCCTCCACCAGCCCAGCCGGGAGCCGGGTGCAAGGGTGGTGCCCAACCTGTCCAGGGCGCTAAGCCGGCTGGCAAGCGCAAGGGGAAGTGACCCTGAGACAGGCAGCCCAGGGAGAAGAGGAGCTACTCTGAGGGAGATGATGTCCGCATCCCTCCCTCACCCCCCGGAGGAGGACTGGGGGGCCCTGACTGGTTTTTTATATCTGCCGACAGCCCTCCGGAGCTCGGCGGTACCCACATTTTCACAAAAAGAGCAGTTTCCTATCTCCCTGGGCCCCAAGAGGGCCAGGTGGGCAGTCAGAGGACAATGGACGCCTCCGGGCCTTCTCACCCACTCCCTGCCCGTACCAGGAGTACTCGTGCGACACTCCGGGCCTCCTCTGGGCCTCCCGAGTCGAGCCAGAGCACTCCTTAGAGCTGCCCCACCCCGGGTATGTCTGTGGTTCCGTTGGTCTTGCTGGTACGGTCCCTGGAAGTTTGGTTAGAGCTCCCTCGACCGTCCCGTTGGCTCATCCGTACCATCAGACTCGTACCAAGCAGCGACGCCCAAGTCAGAGATCGAGGTCCTGCTGGTGAAGGACACGATCGCGCCGGTTCCTCCAGCCGAGATGAAGACAGGGTTTTACAGCCCCTACTTCATCGTGCCAAATAAAGGGGTCGGGCTATGACCAATCTGGGACCTGCGAGTCCTGAACCGGGCCCTGCACAAGCTCCCGTTCTGGATGTTAACGCAGAAACGCATTTTCGAATGTGTTCGTCCCCAGGATTGGTTCCCAGCGATCGACCTGTTGGGCCTTCGGGTCAACCATGAGAGAAGGGCAAGCTCTGTCCTACACAGAGAATCTCTTACCTCGGTATGGAGCTGGATTCGGTCAACCAGACTGCGTGCCTCACGGAGGAGCGAGTCCGGTCGGTGTTGAACTGCTTGAATTCATTCAAAGGCAGGACAGCGGTCCCACTGAAACTCTTTCAGAGGCTCCAGGGGCATATGGCATCTGCAGCCATAGTAACGCCGCTCGGATTGCTTCATATGAGACCGCTTCAACATTGGCTCCATGGCCAAGTCCCGAGGTGGGCGTGGCAGAGTGGTCAGTACTGGGTCCCTGTGGCTCCGTCCTGCCGCCAAACTTTCAGTCCTTGGTCAGACAGGACGTTTCACCGGGCCGGGGTGCCCTTAGAACATGTGTCCAGGCATGCTATTCACGGATGCCTCTACCACGGGCTGGGGGACCACATACAACGGGCATGCAGTTGCGGGTCTGTGGACGGAACCCCAATTGCATTGGCATTTCAATTGCTGCCAGTACATTTGAGTTGCTGCCAGTACATTTGGCACTGCGCCGCCTCAAGGGGCTGCTGCATGGCAAACACGTACTGGTCCGTACGGACAGCATGGTGGCCGTTGCGTACATCAACCGCCAAGGTGGTTTACGCTCCCGTCGCATGTTCCAACTCGCCCGCCACCGGCTCCTGTGGAGTCAGAAGCAGCTGAGGTCACTTCGGGCCATTCATGTCCCAGGTGCGCTCAACCGGACAGCCAACGAGCTCTCTCAACAGCCAGCACCTTTGGGAGAGTGGCGACTCCACCCCCAGGCGGTCCAGCTGATATGGGACCAGTTTGGGGCCAAACAGGTAGACCTGTTTGCCTCTCCGGACTTGATCCATTGCCAGTGGTACTATTCCCTGACCGGGGGTACCCTCGTACCCCCGCCCAAACTCAATACCCTCTTGGGACTTAGCTCTAGTGCTCAGAGCACTTCAGAGCTCTCCCTTCAAGCCTTGGGAGTCAATTGAGCGTAAAATTTTGTCAATGAAGACAGTGCTCATGATGCGAGTCACGAGCACTGTCTTCATTGACAAAATTTTAAGCTTCCATCAAGAGGGTAGGGGACCTGCCTGCACTTTCGGTCAAGCCCACTGGATAGTGGATGCTATAGTCTTGGCGTACCAGTCCCAAGACGTGCCTTGCCCGTTCGGGTTGCGAGCACACTCTACAAGGAGTGTTGCATCTTCCTGGGCACTGGCTCAAGGCGCCTCGCTGACAGACTTTTGTAGAGCTGCGGCTGGGCGACAACTAACACATTCGCTAGATTCTATAGCCTCCATGTAGAGCCGGTATCTTCCTGCATTCTCGCCCCTAGTGGCCAGTAGCGCTAAGTGCCTGTTCTAAGTTTCGGCTTGCAACGCCACTCCCGCCCTCTGGGCCGGATACGTTCATCTATTGTCTCCAGTTCTGTTCCCCGGTAAAACAGTTAACCCTGTCGAGCTCCTCCGTCACCCCTACGGTGTCAGACGTAGCAGGCCGTCTGACGCTAGGCCTGCACCCGTATGCTTGTGGAACGTGGTTGTAGGTTGGGTCCCATATGTAGCGTTTCCCTCACGACAACCCCATATGTGTATTTTCCAGGGTATTCGCTACCCTACCGGTTAGCCCCATGTCTTTCCCTTGACAGAGCCCGCTTTGTCGTCTCTGGGTGTGTTCTTTCCCCCCTACAATTAGGTTGGAACCACCCCTGCCAGAGACTGCCATATGTTGCACTACCCTGCCAGGTTAGTCCTTATGTGTATTCCGCCACCAGGCCTTCTCTGAAGGACGTGGCTCCACAGCGTACCTTCTCCCGAGACGGGCACGCTTTCCCAGCGTTCAGTAGTCACACTGAGTGGGTCTCGCAGAAACAGCAGTGACTGACCTCCCTGCTTGGAGCCCTGACTTCCGTACCATACTAGACGTCCAGTGCGCTCAAGCAGGACGCTGGAAGGGCCAGCCTCCTGGCGTTTTCAATAGGGATCCCAATTCGTTGGTCTAAGTCCGACGTACGTCGAACGTGACTGACTGAAAGGGAACGTCTCGGTTACGTATGTAACCCTCGTTCCCTGAAGAAGGGAACGGAGATGTACGTCCCGTCGCCAGGTGCTGTGCTTCTGCTAGGAGCCCAGTCACTAAGTCGGCTCCTCAGCAGAAAAAAAGCATTGATCTGCCATTCCACTTCCTATTTATACCCGCACTACGGGGCGGAGCGTGGAATGTGCGGCTCACATGCCAATCTCTGATTGGCTCGTTTTTACATACTCGAAGTAGATAGGTCTCTGAAATCAGATCCCAATTCGTCGGTCTAAGTCCGACGTACGTCTCCGGATTGAGCCCTGTCAATGGTGGGTTTCCAGACCAAACATCTTGATGTGGGTCTGGCTTGTCAGGCTAGTATTTCACAATTGCTAAAACACATTTCTTAAAGGGATCCCATGGTGTTGAGACTTGTATGGCTTAATATAACATAAATGATGTCTCTTACTGAATTATGTGGTAGAAAACCCATGAAAGATCTACGTTATTTAAAAAATCGATTTTATATTTGGACCATGGGCGGCGCCATTTTGTTTGCGTTCTAGGTTGATGACGTAGAGTGGTTGAACTCCTCAATCAGCTGGCGTTACCCGTTGCTATTTTTACCACAACGCAACTCGAAAATTGTTTCAGAGTTAAACAAAACAAATGAATTGCTTTGTAATTGTACTTAAAACACACTCAAACATACATGTGCACACAAACTCACCTACACAAGTCACAAACAGATCGGCGGGCGCGCACACACACACCTGACTGCTCTGTCTCAATCGCATGCATCATCACCAAAACATCCTGCCTCTCTTCCTCACGTTACTTTATCCCATCGTCCTACCTAGATATTTCCCTCTGCTGGTCACATTAGGCATTATAGTTAATCTACTATCAACAGTCTATCTGGGGAACAGGATGTGTTGAACAGGATATACACAGGGAATAGATTGAGGGTTATGTATGCGCGCTCAGTGCGTGCGTGTGTGTGTGTGTGTGTTCGCGCCGATCTGTTGGGCTGTGTGTGTGTTCGCGCCGATCTGTTGGTGTGTGTGTGTGTTGCTGTGTTCGCGCCGATCTGTTGGGGTGTGTGTGAGTCTGTGTGAGAGAGAGAGTTTGTGTGCACATGTATGTTTGAGTGCGTGAAGTCGGACAGCTGTTTGTAAATCGGCTTTACTCGTTATTGCGGTGGAACGTGAGACTGAATGACTGCACTCGAACATGTCCACTATGGTGTCGGACAACACTACAAATGTCCGTCCCTTCAAATAATGCCCTATTTAAGGGTATAGGGTCGATTTCAGATTCAGCCCCTGTCGTGGAGACTGAGCAGCCCAACATCTCGATTGAGACAGAGCCTGTCGTGTGCGCGCCCGCCGATCTGTTTGTGACTTGTGTAGGTGAGTTTGTGTGCACATGTATGTTTGAGTGTGTTTTAAGTATAATTACAAAGGAATTCATTGGTTTTGTTTAACTCTGAAACAATTTTCGAGTTGCGTTGTGGTAAAAATAGCTACGGGTAATGCCAGCTGATTGAGGAGTTCAACCACTCTACGTCATCAACCTAGAACGCAAACAAAATGGCGCCGCCCATGGTCCAAATATAAAATCGATTTTTAAAATAACGTAGATCTTTCATGGGTTTTCTACTACATAATTCAGTAAGAGACATCATTTATGTTATATTAAGCCATACAAGTCTCAACACCATGGGATCCCTTTAAAACCTTCACCCATATTCTTAAAACTTTAAACACAAAACCCAGTCTTTAAACACTATTCACAAAACCCCTGACTCTTCTAGCAAAATCAAACACTTGCCTCAAAACCATTTGATCTGTGCTCAAAATCAAACAATGCTTTTAAAACATAAACACAGCCAGTCAATATATAAAAATTCATCAGCATTCATAGACACTACATAAAAAAAATTGAGAACACAACATCCAGGGCATGTAGGTACAGAGAAAATGTTTATTGCTTATAGAAAGTAATTTTTATTATAAAATTACCATAAATAAAAGTAAATAATTCACAACCCAGTACAGCAAATATTTTTCATACTATATTGAATTTTTGTATTTTCAGCATAAAAATAATGTAAGCCCAAAGAACAAAGACAACTCTAAATGAAAAGTGTATTACACAAAATATTGTGCAATTGCAAAATCATTCCAAGGTTCCAAGTCAATGAGAGACTCTTGCTGTTGGGAGAACAAAGATGTCCTTCCACCCTTATTTGATAGTCTTGCAATTCTACAAAATGGAAAATGCTCTTACAAATTTATAAAACAATAGAAATGGACATCACATTTATATGCAAACTGTTTGCCATTCCCCTTTCTATTGACAAGCTGATGTACTACATCAAATGTATACAGTAAAAAAAATAACAGTCGCACAAATTAGAAAACCAATACATTTACCTGTTCTCCTCTCTGAATGTCCAGATTATGGTGGCCACAGAGAAGGACAGATTAGGTTGTTCTCAGTCCTGTTTCCCTTATTGTCATTCCATGAACAAGAGCATGGTCTATCACAGTTGCTTGAATTTGATCTGAAATTACAATTCTTGGTCTTGCTCTTTGTTGTTCTTGTACTCTTCCTCCTCGTCCACCACATCTTACTCAAACTCTTCCTCCTCTACCTCTCACATTGTATTCATCCATTTTGGTATCAACACTCAACGTACGTGGGCCACCTGTGTACTCTGAACTGGGTTCTATTCTAGACAACTGATTTGATCACATCATTAGAAAGAATTGTAACCAATTTTGAGTTGTTGTGCGTAAACGATGACAGCTTTGTTGTAGTTGTGTTTAATTTTTGACACATGTTTGTACCATTTTGAAACACAGTGCGAGTAAGAATGTGCTTAGAGTTTTGCAAAAATAGTGCATGAGATTTGCAAACAGTGTCTTAACTACCTGAACTTTTTTAAGGTTTTGCCTACAAAGTGACTGATTCGACAAATGGTTTTCTCAGCATTGGGTTCAGATAATGGGGTTTAGTTTTTTAGCAATTTTGAAATACTGTAACACACAATTTTGCTGGTTTTATCAAAATACTTAACACAATTCACAAAACCACGCACCCAAACCAGATTTTTGTCTAACCAAATACACACTGTTGAGCATAATGAAAAACCCTCATCTTTAGTATGCTTTGCCATAATACTAAAATATGTTGTTCAAATTGTAGAACATTCTTCAGATTGTTCACATGCACCAAAATATTTGCAGATACACACACATGCTGTTGACACACATGCTGTTGATTTATTATTTAAATTTTCATCAAACAAGTCAGTGCAACATATAAATAGCAGATGTTTTTACATTGGACTGAATAAAAATCACAACAAACCGTAAGAGGCAAGTACAATTACATCCTGATGGAAGTGTTTAACCAGTGAGGTGTTTGGCTTGGTGGCACATGTGTTGGCCAATTAGCTCATGTAGTGTCATTTTGAATGGCAGTGTTTTGAAATGGCAAACACGGGACTTTATGTCAGATAGTTGTCTTATGCAGAAAACCATGTTAAGTTAATTTACAAAAGAGCCATTTTGAATTCCAAAATCTATGTAAAGCAAAAAATGTGTTTAGACTTTGGAAGACTTGAGTAGAGATTTTGCTCTTTGTGTGTCAGTGATGTGATAACTGTGATGTGCATGTAATTTTAGTGTGTTAGCAATTGGAAAAAAAACTGTAGTAATATGCAACTATAGGTGGGTGTAAAACACACATACACTCTGCTTATTACACACACATGGACACGCACCAACACACAAAAATGTTTAAATATAAAATATAAAAGGATTCCTTTCTGCAGAAGTGTTCAGTCTTTACGTTCACAAATTCTGCTATGTAAATAGCAAATGTACCATGGTGCAAGTGCATATGGCTTTTAAAGGGAATCGGAGATGAAACTCTGATTGGTTTATTGCATGTAACACCCAAAACACACCATTACTCATTAAGAGAATTGGGGTCAACCCTAGACCATGCGCTAAAATAGGGCCCTTTGTGTGTATATTATGTCAACTGCATTTGTGTTTAACCTTTTCCTGCCTATGCATCACAGTGCAAAATGTGTTTTAGTGAATGAGAATGTGTTTAGAGTTTTGCAAAAAGTGTGCATGAGATTTGCAAATGGTGTCTAACGGCCTGAACGTGTTTAAAGCTACAATGCGTGATATTTTCCCGCATCTAGCGGTGAAAAGGTATATGACCATCCAGTGAATATTAGTTTCAGTTCCTCTCAATTCCGATTTAGTTTGAACTCCTACGGAGGCGATTTAGTCCAAGATTAACAATCTCCCCTCATCTCCCCTCCCAAAGCAATCCCCCTCTTCATATTCGACACGGTGCCATCGAGTGTTGAAATGCGAAAGGCGAAGCTTGAATTTACGGGTATGTCCCTATGTGGCTAATGTACTTTCAAGATGGAGGGGCAACATGGCGATGACATTCGTACCCCTCACCCATATGTATTTTCCATGGCATATTATAAATGTCACAAGCAAGAAGGATCCAAAAGCAAAGGTGATATAATGCAATGTCTTTAATGTCTATAGACAGACAGCTTAGAAATAGAACTCAAAACGGTGCTCTCAGGAAGACAGCTCCTCCGTGGATCATCTGCCACAAGTGCTAATAACAAACAGAAAACTCCTCTCAGTGAGAGGGACCCCAGACGACGGCAGCAGAGCGGATAATTCCACAGGTGAGGCTAGCCAGGGCGGGCAACGGGAGACAACGGGGCGAGCGCTGCTTCGCAAGACAAGACACAGGTAAGATGTACAGTTGACACAACGAGAGAGCGTTACTCACATCACTTGAACAATACTCCGACACAGAACAGAGAGGACGAACACCAGAAGTAGACTAAGTAATTAGACAAGACACGACACAGGTGTGGGCACAAAGCAGCGAGAGCGCTGATGGTGATGAACAACAGGTGAAGACAGAGTGTGACACATGACGTGTGTGTGTGTGCGCTGGAGAGTGAGAGAGATGGGTGTGTCAACGAGTGTGTGACAGAGTGTGGTGGTATGAGTGAGAGGAAACAGATGCTGCGTCCCAATTTGCCTACTTATACTACGTCCTTAAAGTATGTACTCTTTTTGTGAAGAAAAAGTATATACTTTTGAGTGTGTAGCAGAAAAGTATGCAAGCTTCGGGACTTACTACTTCGCCATCTTTAACGGACTCTGTCGCTTAGTTACGTGCATCCCGTCACCGTTTATCTGCCCTGTCAATCATCGTCAGATTCGTCACAGATCAAATCCTCCACATTCAGTTTAATCTCCTACCGTATCGGAGAGAAATGTAGCCGCTCGTTGATCTGCCATGTGTGGGTCTTTAATGCAGAGACTCTCTTCATGTATTTACAGTTTAAATATAATGATGCATTTAAAAGTTAATGGCCAAACGTGTCATTTCAAAAGTTCTCAATGCTGCTGCGGGTGAAATATAATGTGACAACACTGAATAAATATATTTTTGTCAGGTTAAATATTGATAGTTGGTCACTCAAACCCCTTATCTAAACTTCTCTACTTAACCGTCGAACTCGCACATCCGCCATGTTTGTAGTTTTTTAACGCTTTTTATCCGCGTTTGTAGTTCTAATCGAATCCTCGTCCAACTCGCAATGGGTTGTGGGCAATATCAGCCGTTAGAGTGCCCATCGATCCATACTGTGAATTCGGACCGGAAATAGTAAACCATCCGGGAATCTTTGGAATACTCTTTTCAACATACTACGATTTGGGACATACTAATTCTATTTTCGAATACTATTTAGGATGGATAGTATGCGAATTGGGACGCAGGGAGAGAAGCAACCCAGATCCTGACAATAAACTTACGAGAATACTTTATTACGTGGAAAAAGTAAATATACATTAATGAGCACATATATTTTTGAAATAACTAATTATTTTGTCTTATTTTAAAGATTGTTTTGTCTTATTTTAAAGTCCTCTTTAGGCACCATGAAAGTTTGCTATGGCTTCTTAGTATGGCCCATATTGGCCCCCTGCACTAATAAGCATAAAATAACGTTTCAGTTACGTATGTAACCTTCGTTCCCTGAGGAGGGAACGGAGACGTAACGTCAGTGACTGACGAATGGGGGTTTCGCTTAGAAGACTGTTATCTGCGAGATCTAGAAAATGCCCAATGGCAGTGCCAATGCCATGCGGGATTTGCATGTGTAACTCCACCTACCCACATGGGTACATAAGGAAGTAAGCTGGCATGATCACATTATGTTTAACTACTTCAGAGCCAAGGCTGAACTCTCAGCCGTTTCAGCAGTACAGCGGATGTGGCAGAGGGACGTTACGTCTCCGTTCCCTCCTCAGGGAATGAGGGTTACATACGTAACTGAGACGTTCCCTTTCATTCAGTCACTCCGAGTAATGTCAGTGACTGACGAATGGGGGTCCCAATTTAATCACACCACTCGGCTATCTTCCAGTGCCCTGTGTAAGCGTGAGTGCCCTGTCGTAAGACTCTTACGGATGAAGGAGATACCACTTATCACAAGAATTACCAAGGTACACTGAGAAGCATATTCCAGGTGGAGATATGCGCCAAGACAGGAGGACTTGGAATACACAAATGACCCGCTAAGGGCTGCATATGGAAGAACATATGGCTTCCGAAAAACTACCTGAGGAATATATTGCACGTATCCAGTCCGTAAAGTGGAATGTCCAGCAAGCGAAGACACCTGAACCTAGTCCATTACCAGCCACTAGTAGAGATGAGTACATAGTCAAACACAGGATCCACTCAGAGATTGTAGAATCTTTTGAATGTGTTTGGTGTTGCCCAGCCTGCAGCTCTGCAGATGTCTGTTAGCGAAGCACCATGCGCTAAAGCCCAAGAGGAGTCCACACTCAGTGTGCCCTGACCCCAAGGGGGCATGGGCACCCCAACGTCTGGTAAGCCAAAACAATGGCGTTCACTATCAAGTGAGACAACCTTTGCTTTGTGAGAGCCTTCCCTTTCAGCTTCCCACCATAACAGACAAAGAGCTGGTCTGAGGTCCTGAAACACTGCGTCCTGTCTACATAAGCGCAGAGAGCACGTACTGGACAGAGCAGTGCCAAGGCTGGGTCTGCCTCCTCCAAAGGCAGCGCTTGCAGGTTCACCACCTGGTCTTTGAATGGAGTGGTGGGAACCTTGGGCACATATCCAGGCCGGGGTCTCAGGATCATGTGAGAATCGCCCAGCCCGAATTCCAGGCATGCTTCGTCAACTGAAAATGCCTGCAGGTCCCCTACCCTCTTGAAGCCAATGTGGTCAGGAGCACTGTCTTCATAGACAAGAACTTAACATCTACTCACTGCAAAGGCTCAAAGGGAGCCCTCTGCAGAGCATCTAAAACTACTGAGAGGTCCCAAGAGGGCACGAGGGGAGCGCGAGGAGGATGTAGTCTCCCCGCTCCCATCAGGAACCTGATGATCAGGTCGTGCTGACTTACCGGTTTGTTGTCCAAGAGGTCATGGTAGGCGGCTATTGCTGCCACATAAACCTTGAGGGTGGAAGGAGACAGCCTTTGATCCAACCCTTCTTGGAGGAACGATAGCACATTTCCAAGGGTCTTCTTGGCAAGAAGAACACCAGGTGACAAAGATTTTCCACTTTAACGTATAGGCGTGTCTCGTAGACTCGGCCCTAGCAGAAGTGATAGCCACCACCGGAGGTGGTAGGGTACTCAAACCTGCCACGCCCCATCAAGGAGCCACACGTGGAGGTTCCAAAGATCAGGACACAGGTGCCCGAGGGTGTCCCATCTCTGAGAGAGGAGATCCTGTCTCAGAGGAATCGCCCAGGGAGGGGCTGTCACAAGGAGTAGGCATTCTGAGAACCAGATCCGGCCATGCCAGTACGGGGTGACCAAAATTACCTGCTCCTTGTCCTTGTCCCCTTTGCACCAGTGCATCCCTGCCGAGCGTGCCCTCAGTCATGGAATAGTACAGGCTGCAGAGGGAAAAGTCATGGGAGGCAAACAAATCTACCTGTGCATCGCCGAACTGTTCCCAAATCAGCTGGACCGCCGTCTGGGGATGGAGTCTCCATTCACCAGGGAGTGGCTGAAGCCATGAGAGCTCGTCGGCTGCACGGTTCAGGATCCCCGGGATATGGACAGCACTAAAAGGACCTCAGATGCTTCTGACTCATCTGAGTCAGCAGCCATATCACCCTGTAGCCCAAGACTGGTTTTCCACTAAAGCTAAGCAGGGCTGAGCCTGGTCAGTACCTGAATGGGAGACCAACTGGGAAAACCCGGTAGCTGCTGGTAGAGGTATTAGTGAGGCAAGCAGGGGGTGCTCACCTGTGGGGATCCTAACACCCCAGTATAGGGATGGGGATACTGTCAAAAGAGCACCATCTTTCAGATGAGATGTTAAACTGCGATCATGCCAGCTTACTTCCTTATGTACCCACATGGGTAGGCTGAGTTACGCATGCAAATCCTGCATGCCCATGGCATTGGCACTGCCATTGGGCATTTACTAGCTCTCAAAGATGATAGGCTTCTAAGCGAAACCCCCATTCCTCAGTCACCTACGTTACTCGGAGTGTTAGACGGTACAACATAAAAAAGCACACATTAAAACTATATATATATATATATATATATATATATATATATATATATATATATATATATATATTCTAAAAAATGCTGGGTTAAAAACAACCCAAGTTGGGTTGAAAATGCACCAACCCAACAATTGGGTTGTTTTTACCCAATGGTTGAGTTGTTCTTACCCAGCAATTGGGTTGTCTTAAGCAACATTTAACCCAACCACTGGGTTAAAACAACTCAACCACTGGGTTAAAACAACTCAACCATTGGGTTAAAAACAGTAACATTTTTTTTACAGTGTCCTTGTTACATATGCACATGTACTTACTGTAGTAATAACAATAACAGTAGCTACATTGTGCATAATTAAATCAAACCCTTTTCCTAACTATTTTTTACTCTCAAAAAAAAGTTTCCAAAATCCATGAAGGGAACAATTCTTAGTGTTGTTTTTACACTAAGAAATCCTAATTTCTTAGTGTAAAATACCTTTTACCACTATAAAGAACCTTTTGTGCAATGGAACAGTTCAATGACTGTTGGAGTTGCTAGTGCCACGCTCAACTGTTTGAGTGACAGGAATGCATCTTATGCATTATGTACATCTTGGCAGTAGTGATGTACAAAACTGTTACTAGGGCAACCATGCCTAAACAAGCAGCCAAACAGTTCAGTTGCTGGCTACATGCTGTGATAAATTGGATAGAAATGGAAAAATCCACTAATTGCCATTGAATAAAAGGCCTAGCTCTATAAATTACAGTTGTTGCTTATTTTGAAGACAGATCATGTCGAAATATTACCACCGTTTTTGCTTCAACAATCTACATTTGCTTAAGCCCATATGCAATATAAATCCATTACGTTTTCTACTTTACTTCTGAGACACTCTCATCAGGTTCTGTTTTGGATGAAACGAATCTGTCTGATTCCAGAGCTGCTGCAATGTGGATGAGATTTTAATGAAGTGCCAGTGTGAGGATGTGTGACATGTAGACATATCACGGCAAATCACAGCTCGATAGACTTCACTTTTAAATAATAGAGTAATGCCATGTCTCTGTGGAACAGCCCTTCCTCTGATATTGACATGCAGTGTGTGTGTAGCTGTCTGTAGGGTGAGGGGGTTACAGAAAGTGAGAAAAACAGACACCCTCAGACAGTCTGCCACTTCTGATGAGGGGCGTTTCGGCATGGCAGTATTGAAATTATGAACAAATGTGTATCCACACTTTCCCAAATGATTCCTCCCCCAACAGAAGGTGGAATGATTAGAGAATAACACAAAGAACACTGCCAGATAATAAACATCAGAAAGCCATGGTCTGCATGGTCTCAGCAATTGGGGTGTGTGATTCCCTCATGCAGAGATCAAACCCGCTCCCGCATACTCAGAGTCCAAAATGAACACGCTGCCACACCTGCCAAAGATGAGTGAATAGAAAAAAAAATAATCTGCCATAATATTTTTATCCACCATGATGCTTTAATAAACTGTATTATTAAAATGAATGAATCTCAAACATCTGCACACATATTTGTATCTTTGTTTTAATAGCTTATAGGTGATTTCACATGGAGTAATGGATAAAAACACTGCAACCAGTCACCAGTGAACCATGACACTTTATCCTGGTTCCTCTTACACCCTTACCTTGATGGAAACAAATTAAACTCAGGCTCAAATCATCCTAGCTTACCATGTCCTCTTCTATAGTACTGCAGAAGTTCCCTTTGACAACAAATGCATCAAGCAGTCAGTACAGTAGGTTTGAGAGTGATCACTAAAATAAAACAAAATGTAATAAATCCTCAAATCCTCATTGCAAATAATTGCGTCATCATCATCACACAATCGGTTTGTGCATTTCAACAGAATATGGTGACAACTGGACGGGATCCAGAACTTACAGTAGGGCGGCAGTGGCTCAGTGGTTCATGTAGGTTGTCTACAAACCAGAAGGTTGGTGGTTCAATCCCCGGTTCCACCTGACCAAGTGTCGAAGTGTCCATGAGCAAGGCACCTAACCCCAGCTGCTTCCGACGAGCTGGATGGCGTCTTACATGGCTGACATCGCCGTCGGTGTATGAATGGGTGAATGTGAGGCAAAAATGTAAAGCGCTTTGGATAAAAGCGCTATATAAATGCAGTCCATTTGCAGTCCATTTACAGTATGGCACACGAAACCAACTAAATATAATGCAAACTAAAACATCATAACAGAACCCAGACTTCCGCATCACAGACAATTATACAGTATTTGAATAAATGTATGTATTCAGATATAACTTAATTTAACAGTTCATAATAAACTTATGATCTTAAGAAAAATTAAACTATTATGCAGAACTACAGCAAATGTGCATAATGTTCACTGAGCTGGTAAATTTACAGATTTTACCACTAATTCTGCAAAATGGCTATTCCCATTCGATTTTGCTTTATTCGACATTGCAACAGAGCTGACGCCATGGGGTTTCCCCTCCTTCCTCGAATCTCCTAAAGCCTTATGAAATCTCGCTAGCGGGAATTTGCCCGGCAATGGCGTTCAAGCATGCGAAATAGAGGTAGGCTCTCCTGCTCTATAAGGCAGCGCTGGACACCAATGCCTCAGAATCTTTCTCCTTCAGCTAAGCCATACAGCTTGCCATTTAGGTACGCTCATCAGGGGACATTGCCTGGATTGCCGCTCCCCTGCAGTGTTCCAGTGAGTATGATATTTTTCTTTTTAGATGCCTTCCGGGCTGCGGTGTTGCTGCCTGGGTGATGCCCACTCAAAAGCAGCGCTGCACGAGTCCGATCTGTCACGCATAGAGAACAAAGAGCTCCAGCCACTGACTCACTTGTGCAATATAAGCAGCCCCCCGTCACTGAGCGGCGGTCTGTCATGTATAGAGTAAAAAGCACTCCAGCCATTCATTCACTCGTGCAATATAAGCAGCCCCCCATCTGAGAGTGGCGGTCTGTCATGTATAGAGTACAAAGCACACCAGCCACTCACTCACTCACTCACTGCGCTCTCCCTCTGCACATTGCTCTGCGCAACTAGCCCTGCCTCAACCCCTTGCATAGGGTTTGAGTCAAGAGAACTCGTGGCCAAAACACTGTCTGTTGAGATCATTAGTTGTGTGGTGTGAAAGAGCTGTAATGGTAAGTGCTTCTGTATCGGAACTCCTTTCTCTAGTACAATAGTAACCCCCCCATCTGAGTTCCACACAAAAACACAATAATATGCTCCAGCCCCTGTTGGAATATATGGAGACGGACTACTCGGAATGAGATCCCTCTCGCAAGCTGGGCGGAGGACGGTTTATTTCAGTGCATCTGGGGAATGCCTGCTTCTATTCAGAACATCACAAGTGTTTCTGAGGTTGTTTCATAGCTAGTGTTGGGGAGTAACTAGCTACATTTAACAGAGTTACAAAATTTAAGTACAAAATAAATGTAATTGTAATCAGTTACTGTTACTTAGAAAAAATGTGCAATAAAATTAGATACTTAATATAATGTTAACAATTACAAAGGGGTTATATTTGAATATTTTCTGTAAAAAGCTAGGATATGTTGAATAATATTAATTTGTTGTTATGCTTGTTTTTGATGTGGACAATGCCTCTTGCCATTTAGTAAATCGATGTTATTCTGATGCTTTTGATTGCGTAACGAATCTGCTCTGAGAGACACAGGTAGAGGTTCCAAATGCAGCTTTATTGAAAGGCGTTATCCACACTCATAGTCAACAAACAGCAAGAGGCCATAACAGGTAAATCAGGCAAACGGGTAATCCATGGAACAGGCAAGAAATCCAAACCCAAGAGGCAAGAAACCAGGGAAAACGCTCAGAAATAAATTGTGAACAAAAAAAAGACTTCACCATGAATGACTTACACGACCAGGCTTATATAGGGTGAGCTAACAATGTAAATGAAACACAGGTGGATGTAATCAGGAAAGATGTGTCCGGGCAGGGAGTATAGTGAGTGAATAATGTAGTCTGTGGGTGGTGAAATAGCAATAGTATATATATATATATATATATATATATATATATATATATATATATATATATATATATATATATATATATATATATATATATATATATATATATATAAACAAGATAATACCATGTTATGACAACTACTGTACACTTGGGTGTCTGTTTGGGTTGCCAGTGAGTATGAAACTAGAATCTATCTTGCTTCTGTCAGTTAGAAATCAATATTAATTGTATATGGTACAGTCCTGTACAGTAAAGTTTTTTTTACTTCAGTGTAATTGTTTTTTTAAAGGAGTATTTCACTTTAAAGGGGTGATGAATTGAGAAATCAACTTTCCCTTGAGCTTTTGACATATAAAAGGTCATGATAATATAAGATTACCCTAAAAGTTTCAGAGCTGAAAACTTCCTTTTTAGTCAAATAAAAGCTTTTGGTAACACTTTACTTGAAGGGGTGTGCATAAGACTGACATGACACCTTCATAATCATGTCATGACACGTGTCATGAATATGAAGGAGTTTTTATGCATGTTTATGACAACTGTCATTAAGTGTCATTCGCTTAATTATGTCATTTTTAATGCAATGATGACATTTCGGAGATGTCTTTGTTATGACAACTTGACATAAACCAATACATCATAACCTGTCAGTGTCTTTGTCATGACAACTTGACATTACCAAGACAACATAACCTGTCATAAACAGACATGAAATGACATAGCAGATTAATTATCAAATTTAAGAAACTACTTAGCTTTTTGGGTTTACATTACATTAGTTGCTAGGCAACGTGGGGGAGAGGACGCTGGCGTTGTCTGTTCGCCGCTTCTCCACCCACAAATCATGTTAACTTTACTATTACATTTAGATTTTATTTTCTTATTTTTGTGAGTAGTCTAACAGAGCTACAATTGGGACTGTTGCTGATTGCTGGCAGCCACTCAGAGGACGTTATTTGCCGTTTTTTCACCGCTTCTCTTCTGTTTTTGTTTGAATTTGTGGTTGGTTTTGGTGTGAAGGACATTTGATGTTGCTCGCTGCGGCTGCTCTCTCTTCTGGGTGTCGGCTGCTCACTGGTGGTCTCCCTCGGGCTTGAACTGCATGGTGGCTGAAGTTTGCACCAGGCTAGCGTCATCAGCATCCGGCATGATGTTGAGATGTAATTTTTACTTGTTATTCATGTATTGTTATTTTTTCCCTTTGTTGCACTTTGAGATTCTTCGGAATGAAAAGTGCGTTATAAATAAAATCTATTATTATTATTATTATTATTAAACTGTCATGTGGTTGGTTTTGACGTTGGCTGTCATTAGGCTATCATGTCATGATTTTTTTATAAATTTAATTTGTCAATTACATGTCATTAAGTGTCAATACTCTGTCAAATTATTTTATAACATTGTCATGAATATATTTCCTGACCTAAACTACAGTGGTACAAGTTGAATTTGTCATTAACATGTCATTAAGTGTCAATACTGTGTCAAATTATTTCATAACATTGTCATGAATATATTTCCTGACCTAAACTACAGTGGTACAAGTTGAATTTGTCATTAACATGTCATTAAGTGTCAATACCGTGTCAAATTATTTCATAACATTGTCATGAATATATTTCTTGACCTAAACTACAGTGGTACAAGTTGAATTTGTCATTAACATGTCATTAAGTGTCAATACTCTGTCAAATTATTTTATAACAGTGTCATGAATATTTAGCTTGACCTGAAATAAGGCATCATAGAGGAAATCGTACAGAGTCATTAAAAACTATTAATATAACTCAAAATGATAGAGTGGCATAGACATACACCTATATGATGATGTCTATGGTGGCACCACTGGTTATGTGTACGCTGTAACAGATGTTGGCAGAGCCTCAGTCAGGTTAGTTTGTTTAGGTGTTTAATGTCAATTCAGTTTGCAGTAAGTAAAAACAATTCACAACAACGTTATTTTGGGTTTAATATACTTTATTTAAACTTTCGCTCACTCTTTAACGAATAGTTTGAGTTTATTCTTACCATTTCTTTGTTTGTCTGTTTGTTATGTCGGAGTCCCGTGTGCTGGTGCACCGTCAAAAGGGGCTCGGGCGGAAACGTTGGCCATAGATATAATGTTCCGCCTAGGCTGTAGCGGCAACCATTCCTTGTTCAGCCCGGGGTGGGGCTCTAAAGACTATTCCTCTTATTTTTATACATCGGAAGATAATTTATAAAGTGAAGTAATTTGACAAAGTGTTATTTTTCTGTGTTTGTTTATGTGTGCATATGATGTTGATATATAGATGTTTATTTTGTGTAATGGCCATTATTTGTGTACGTGTTTTCCCCTTTTTGCGTTAATTGGTGCTGGTCACCTATAAATTCATGCTTTGTGTTTTTAAGAGTCAGTTCTGTGAGAGGGCAGGTCTTAAAAATTAAATGATTGATTTTATTTCTCGAACTCCTTTTCATATTTTTAAGACATTTGAAATTGTCTATTATCTAACCTTCTGTTGAAGCTGGTGGTTTTATTTTTAAACTTAATAAATAAAATAAAACATTATGAACTGAAAGATATTAATGATGCTGTTATTAAAAAATTATTTGACAGCGTATTAACACCTAATTACATTTTAATGACAAATTAAACTTGTGCCACTGAAAAAAATTTATGACATTATAATGGCCTCAGTCAACATCATTACCAACCACATGGCAGTTTAAGGTTAACCCTACATACCTGTCAAGTATCCCGTTTTGGCCGGGAAAGTCCCGTATTTTACCCTTCTTTCCCGCCGTCCTCCCGTATTTGTATTTTCCCGTAAATCTCCCGTATTTTAACCTGCGTTATTAAAAAATAATAATACCGGAGTAAAAGAACAAAAAAACATTTCCAATCTGAGCTATGTAACTAGCCTCGCGATAACTGCCATCTGCAGTAGCCTACAGGTGGCCGTTGTCGCGAGGTTATAGTGTGTGTGGTCAGATGACGACGAGTGACAACGCGGGGAAAAACAAAACAGACGGATGATGGACGTAACTAACGATAGAGACGGAAGGCACTCCTGCCAACAAACCCAAACCCTGTGTAAATACCGGGATCAATGGGACAGCGAATTTAATTTTCTGAAGAGGAGCAGGTGGGGGACAGTCACGCGTTTTGTAAGTTTTGTAACTGCGCCTTCATCATGTGCGACAGGGGAAGATCTTTTAAAGTGACAGTATTCACTTATAATGACAATGTAAAGAACAGAAGTAATTGCTCACTAAATATGCTCTGTTCTTGAGTAAATAACTTCAGTACCTTTAAGAAGGATTAAATATATAATTCTTAACTTATGCAGTGCAAACTAATAACAATTTATGTATATTTCCCACTTGATAAGTTGTTATACATGTAGGAAGAGCACAGGTACAAATAAAATGTATTATTATTATGGGTTTATGTGAGGATTTAACACCATCCCCCCCCCCCCCATCTATCCCGGATTTTGATACCCAAAAGTTGACAGGTATGTAACCCTATAAGATAAGTAGTTTCTTAAATTTGATAATCTGTTATGTCATGTTTATGACAGGTTATGTTGTCTTGGTAATGTCAAGTTGTCATGACAAAGACACTGACAGGTTATGATGTATTGGTTTATGTCAAGTTGTCATAACAAAGACAACTCCGAAATGTCATCATTGCATTAAAAATGACATAATTAAGCGAATGACACTTAATGACAGTTGTCATAAACATGCACAAAAACTCCTTCATATTCATGACACGTGTCATGTCATGATTATGAAGGTGTCATGTCAGTCTTATGCACACCCCTTCAAGTAAAGTGTTACCACGCTGGTATAAACAGCAGACCCAGAAAAGGACCGTGAGCTTCATTCTTATGTCTACGCTATCGCTACAAAACACACACCTACAGAACGTGAAATTCAGCCCCGCCCACCGACTCACGGAGCTGTTCGGTCGATCCCTAGCCAGCAGCAATACACATGTGGAAGAAGATAGCAAGATATTGTGGAAGAACACAGTCACTGCATAAACTTCCTTTGGATCATAATATTAGGAATGTGTGATACTTAATTTATTTTTAATGAAGTTCCAGCTCATGTGGGGAAGAAGGTATGTGTGTTTGCTTCATTTCACTGCGGAATCGTTTGTAAACAAGTCTCAGGTGATGGATTTGCAATGTTGTGCCTTCTACATTGGATCCGACAGGAATGGTGCAACAAACTTATGTGAGTAAAACGTCTTTTTTATATAGTACTAGTCCCTGGGATGTACCAGACCAAAACACGCCCGTCGGCAGAAATTCTTTCTTGATCTGGGCGCACATGTGTGTGTGTTCATGCTTATATCAACCTATCGAGCGGGTGCTGGCCATATACAATTGCGGGTGGATGAGCAATAAATAATTGTGTTTTTCTGATAAAGACAAGTTACCGTTGCCACTTTCAACATAATCTCTCCACTCACTCACTCATATCTAGCCCCTGTCACTAAATTGACAGGAGCTAGATATGACAGGGGAACTGAAACTCATTAAAAATGCAAGTCTTGATAAGGGGCGTTTACTTCCAAGTCTCTAGTGCCGCACGCCCATCAAAACCCAGCGTTCAGAAGACAGCCTCAAAACCAGTGTAGAAAATAGCCTATTATTAATTAGTTATGATGTTTTTGAATGTAAAAACCACACAAATGTCATTAGTTGACCTCAGACAACAGTATAAAAAAATGAAAAAAGCCAGTTCATGACACCTTTAACATTACCCCATGGTTTACTCACCCTCTAGCCATCCTAGATGTATATGACTTTCTTTCTGATGAACAAATATACACTTACCTAAAGCTTTATTAGGAACACTTTTTCAATTTCTCATTAATGCAATTATCTATTGAACCAATCACATGGCAATTGCTTCAAAGAGGTTACAATTTGCTTGTTGCAGTCAAGTTGAAGACTGGAAAAATGTTGCCTGGTCTGATGAGTGTCAATTTCTGTTGAGACATTCAGATGATAGAGTCAGAATTTGGCGTAAACAGAATAAGAACATGGATCCGTCATGCCTTGTTACTACTGTGTGGCTGGTGGTGGTGGTTTAATGGTTTGGGGTGGGATGTTTTCTTGGCACACTTTAGGCCCCTTAGTGCCAATTGGGTATCATTTAAATGCCACAGCCTACCTGAGCATTTTATATGACCATGTTCATCCCTTTATGACCACCATGTATCCATCCTCTGATGGCTACTTAAAGAAGGATAATGCACAATGTCACAAAGCTTGAATCATTTAAAATGGGTTTATTGAGCATGAGAATAAGACAACTGTACTAAAATTGCCCCCACTTTCACCAGATCTCAAACCAATTGAGCATCTTTGGGATGTGGTGGAACGGGAGCTTCGTGCCCTGGAAGTGCATCCCAGAAATCTCCATCAACTGCAAGATGCTATCCTATCAATATGGGCCAACATTTCTAAAGAATGCTTTAAGCACCTTGTTGAATCAATGCCACGTAGAATTAAGGCAGTTCTGAAGGCGAAAGGGGGTCAAACACAGTATAAGTATGGTGTTCCTAATAATCCTTTAGGTGAGTGTAAGTTATATTTATACATTTCCTGATTCTTTCAAGCTTTATGATGCAGTGACGGCGTCCATTGAGTTAAAAAAAGTTCATCCACCCATAATAAACATACTCCACATGGCTCCAGGGGGTTAATAAAGGCCTTTTTAAAGCGAATTGATGGGGTTTTGTAAGAAAAATATCCATATTTGAAACTTTATAAAGTAAAATATCTAGCTTCCGGCAGACCTCCTTCTGTATTCAACTTACGAAAAAATCGTAACTGACACAACGTATCACTAAAACATAGAGTAAGCGCTTTGAACTACAAGAAGCGTTACATTTTCTACGTAAGTTGTATATAAAAGATGGTCTGCCAGAAGCTAGATTACTTTATAAAGTTCTAACATGTTTCATGTTAGTTTCACAGGGGTTTCACTGAGTTTGAGCCGAAGGTGCCAGCACTTGCACTGTGGATGTCACATAATCCTCTGGGATAAACATTGCTAGGTGACAGTGCCATCGCCCACATTATTCATTCACCAAGTGTGCAGCACTGAATGGCTGCTGTTAATGCAGCCTCTGGAATCAAGCGGTAACATGAATGCTGGCAGGGACTGTAATCAAGGACGCTGGTGAGTCTGCCGTCCTTTACACTGCAATGTCTTTGCAGTAGTATAATGCTTATTTAATGCTCGTTTAGCTCCATGCCTCTCTAGTCTAGTAAACCGAGCATGAAAGGGATGTCTTTGGTTACCTAACATAACCTCGATTCCCTGAGAGGAGTGAACAAGATATTGCATAAAGCTGCTTGCTGTGTTACGTAGTTACGAGTCTTTATCAGCTGCACGCTGCTTCAGTCCAAAGATTCTGAGGCACTGGCATCCAGCACTGCCTTATAGAGTGGGTGATCCCTCATCTATTTTACATGCTTGAAAGCCAATGGCAGGTGAATTTATATGGCTTCAGTAGATTCAGGGAAAGAGGGGTAACCCTATAGCGTCAACTCTGACCAAATGTCTCGTTCCCTACTCTCAGGAAACTGAGGTTATGTTAGGTAACTGGAGATGTTTTCTATAATATAGCTTAATGTACAGTATATTTAAAAAAAATTACACTTGGCAAAATGCAGTCAAGCAAGCACCATTATCTTAACAACTTTCAAACCCAGACTCTACCAAAGGAGTCGTAGACAACACATTTCCACTGCTCTAGAGTCCAGTGGCAGCATGCTTTACACCACTGCATCCATCTCTTTGCATTCCACTTGGTGATGTAAGGCCTGGACACAGCTGCTCGGCCATGGAAACCCATTCCATGAAGCTCACTATGAACTGTTCTTGAGCTAATCTGAAGGCCACACAAAGTTTGGAGGTCTGTAGCAGACTCTGCAGAAAGTCGGTCACTTGTGCAAAGTGTGTGCCTCAACATGTGCTGCCCCACTCTGTGATTTTATGTTGCCTACCACTTCGTGGATAAATTGCTGTTTTGCATCCACTTTGTTATAATACCAACAGCTAACAGTTGACCATATAATATTTAGAAGTGAGGAAATTTTACAAATGGACTTATTGCACAGATAGCAACGTATCACAGTACCACACTTGAATTCACTGAGCTCCTGAGAGCAACCCATTGTTTCACAAACGTTTGTAGAAGCAGTCTACATGCCCAAGTCCTTGATTTTATACAACTCTGAATATGGAAGTGATTGCAAGACCTTAATTCAATAATTCAGAGGGGTGTCCCAATACATAGTATATCTATTCACATCTCAAAAACTGTAGTTTGGGGTTTTATTACCCTTTAAGCTCTGGTGTAAGTCTTCCTTTGTCGATTAACTACAGCTTTTTGTTAAATGTTAATCTTGAAATTGTTGTGGATAATCAATTAGCAATGATGTCCTACTTACTTACATTACGTGAGTTCCCTATCAGGGAACTCGAGCTGTGTCGAAACGCTGTGAGAACGCCTCTGCATGATTGTGTCATGAAGCGTGTGTCGAATCAGTCCAATCGGAAGAAGGAACGTCATAGACGGGTGACGTTGTAGACCAGAAACTTTAAAGCACCCGCGAACACAAACAGAAACCAGCTTCTGTGCCTTCAGTAAGCGATCTGTGTGAATCTGTCTATCTATTTGGTGTTTTTGTCTGTCCCTAGTAGTGAGACTAAGCAAGAATTTTCCACCTTTGTTAAATATATAGATATATATTGACATGAAGAGAAAAAAAAGGAAGAAAAATGGCGAGTGAACAGCAATTCACTAGATGTGTTCATCCCTGCCCTCATTACATCACGGGTGGGGATACACATTCTATGTGTGTTGTCTGTTTTGGAGTGCAGCATGCCCAGGCAGCTCTCGAGGGGGCTGCTTGTGAGCGGCTTCCACTAAGAACACTGCGCTCCTGCCGGGCACTCTTCGAGGAGGGTGCCTCGGCTCGTGTTCCCCGCAGCTCGGGTCCCGCTGTTGCTGAGGCAGAGCGGCGGCTTCAGTCATGGGGTTCACAAATGGATCTCACAGAGGGGTTTGAGACGGGCCCAGCCTTATCTCAGCCCTCACCTTTGAGATCCAGTGCGTCGTCTCGGGGTTTGGAAGCCCGCCCTGTGGTTTCTTCCTCCCCGGGCGGGGCACCGGTGCTCCAACTATCCAGCTCTGAGGAGGTGGATGTTGAGAGCATCGTGACTGAAGAATCGCCACTTCAGTCACCCGCTGGTGAGGGGCGAGTTGAGGTGCTCACGATGGCGGTAGCCAGGTTAAATATCGACTGGCCAGTTGAAAGATCAGAGACTCATCATAGAAAAAGCTAACTTGATTAGCGCAAACTTGAAATGGAGATTCCGACCAGGAGGGACCTTCTCTCTCAAGTGGGCGGGGTGTTCCGTCACCCCCGCCTGGAGTTATGGAAACTGTGGGCTTGGCCTCTGAGGGGGCCCAGCTCATAGAGACGGGTCTCTCGGCTAAAGTCATTGAGAAAATTCTTCACTCTAGACCTCCGTCTACGAGAAAATTATACGAACTAAAGGGGAGATTGTTTTCCGCGTAGTGCAGAGATCGCCAGTTGGACCCAGCTAACTGCCCGGTTGGTACAGTGCTGGAGTTCCTGCAGGAAAGATTCTCAGCAGGGTTGACCCCCTCCACAATAAAGGTGTACGTGGCGGCCTTAGCTGCTTTCCACACTTCTTTGGGTGGGGTTTCTTTGGGGAGACACCCGTTAGTTACTCGTTTCCTCCGTGGTACCTTGAGGCTGAGGCCGGTAGTGCATACGAGGGTCCCGGCCTGGGATCTGGCCACTGTACTCCAGGGCTTATCCGTGGCCCCTTTCGAGCCCATAGAAGAAGTGTCGGACAAGTTTCTGGCACTAAAAACTAGCTTTCTGTTGGCCATTTCGTCTCTTAAAAGAATCAGAGACATTCAGTCCCTTTCGGTGGGGCCCTCATGCTTAGAATTTGCACCTGGGATGGTAAAGGCTTTTCTTCATTCCAGACCGGGTTACATCCCTAAGGTCCCTACTGGCCCTAGGGATCCTATCACTCTTCAGGCCTTCTGTCCTCCTTCCTTTGTGACATCAGACCTTAGGGATCGCCCAGTTAGGGCATTAGATGCCTATGTCCACAGAGCTGCCCTGTGGAGAAAGACTGACCAGCTGTTTGTCTGTTTTGGAGCTCCGAAGAGGGGTGCTCTTGTATCTAAGCAGAAAAGGAGCAAGTGGGTGTTCGAGGCCATCTCACTTGCTTATGAGGCGTCTGGACAGCCGTCTCCCTTGGCTGTCTGGGCCCATTCTACTAGGGGTATGGCTGCTTCTAAAGCACTGTTGTCGGGGGCTTCCCTCCAGGATGTTTGTGATGCGGCAGGGTGGTCCTCGCCGCTTACCTTTGTCAGATTCTATGAACTTGACCTAGGATCTACGGTTGGGGCCCAGGTGTTGTCGTAGTCTTGTGCGCTGAGGTTTCACATATTTGAGCACTTGGTCCTATGGCGATGTGGGTATAAGCATTCTCACAGCGTTTCGATGCAGATCGAGTTCCCTGATAGGGAACGTCCCGGTTACGTATGTAACCTTAGTTCCCTGAAGAGGGAACGAGATGCTGCGTCACCCTGCCATACTCCCGGCATGCCCGTGATCACTTACTTCAGGCTTTTCTGAAGCTATTTTCTGTTTGTGTTCGCAGGTGTTTTATAGTTTCCGGTCTATGACCTCACCCGCCTATGACATTCCTTCTTCCGATTGGACTGATTCGACACGCGCTTCATGGCGCGATCACGCAGAGGCGTTCTCACAGCGTTTCGACGCAGCGTCTTGTTCCCTCTTCAAATGGACTGCATTTATATAGCGCTTTTATCCAAAGCGCTTTACATTTTTGCCTCACATTCACCCATTCATACACCGACGGCGATGTCAGCCATGTAAGGCGCCATCCAGCTCGTCGGGAGCAGCTGGGGTTAGGTGTCTTGCTCAAGGACACCTCGACACTTGGTCAAGTGGAACCGGGGATTGAACCACCAACCTTCTGGTTTGTAGACAACCTACATGAACCACTGAGCCACTGCCGCCCCTCTTCAGGGAACTAAGGTTACATACGTAACCGAGATGTTTTCCACAACGCTAGCTTTTTTATGGTTTTTATTTTTTGATTGTGTTCTCCACAGAGAGTGGAACTTCATAAACTTTATGATAACAAGACCCACCCATTTTGAGGAAGGATATGATTAGTCAATTTTTCTGTCATTTGAAATTAGTCTCTCTGCGAATAAATTAAAATATGGATAAAATCGGCATCTGCACAACACAAACTAAATAGCCAGATTTTAAGGGTTTATTTCCGCAAAAAGTTTTAAATGTTTGTCAATTCATGAATTCTAAGAATAAGATTAGCACTAATAATTTTAATTGAATTTTATACTTTTTACTTATATCATTTAAAAGTTTGTAAATTATTATTTTTTTATAATAGTTTAGGTAATAATTGTAAATAGTTGATGGTTCCCTTATGGCTGCAACAGTAAATGCACTGCATGTGTTAAGTTTGAATCACCCTCGTTGCATAAAACACTTATAAAAATAAAGGATCTTTTATCTATGGTTCCATTAAGGACCTTTTTACATCCATGGAGTCTACCATTAAATATGGAGTTTGACTTTTCTTTCTCTAGTACTGAATATTGCTTATATTAACAAAGAGTACTTGCTGAGAGTAAGAGCCCATTGTTACCTGAAGTTAAACTACAAGTATGCATTGTGACAAAACATTTGTGCAAATCAATTGAGATAATAATAAAGAATGGCTAGTAAAAGGTGGCTGTCAATGCAATGAACAAGTTATTAACCTCTTTGAAATGTATTGGATTGAAGTAAGTACTGCACAAATGTAACCCTTCAAAAGGTTCTGTGAAGAGGATTAAACATAAATGTCTTCAAGCCAGTGTAAGAGATTGATAGTTGCTGTCTTTCAAGAATTGATTTTTGCTAAAGGGGTCAACACCTGCCATTGATTTTAGGGTGTGCCAATTTTTTTATACTGCAGATTGTAGAAAAAGTGGTGTTTGGTAAGGCAAGCATTACTATTATTTATGCTCATAATCATACGTATGGTATTTTCCAAAGCCTAACCCTAAATTTAAAGCTTCACTGCATAACTGGTATTGCTCCATTTGAAAAAGGAGAACAACATAGAAGAAATAGTCAAAACTTCACATTAACACAAAACAACTGGGCACAGGGAATTAACTCAAACTGAAGGCTTGGGTACACAGAACAAACAAAATAGCTAACAAGATAAGTAATGAGAATAATTCGTTACATTTATATAGTGCTTTCTCTGAACTCAAAGCACTTTACATAGAAGGAGGGAATCTCCTCAACCACCACCAAATGTGCAGCGTCCACTTAGATAATGCGACGGCAGACGTATTGCGCCAGAACACCCAATAGACACCAGCTTATTGGTGGAGAGGAGATTAAGATATGGGACGATTTTTTACAGAACCAAGTCCAAAACCTAAGCCCAAGAGGGAGTGAAGGTTGGAAGGAGCCAGGTGGAGGTTCCGAAACCTTCCAGGTTGAAGCCTCAGGGCGGAGTCGAGGGAGGGAGGGAGGGGCCAAGGTGGAAACTAGGCAGATTACACGCTGAGGACGAATGATGGAGAGGACGATGTCTGACCATGGTGGAAGCCGGTGGGATGGGGGAGACGGATAGAGTGGTCAGGTTGATGGTTTCTAGTCAAGGGAGAAGGGAGCTAAGAAGATGCTGATAGGTGACTGGTAATGATGGAGCGATGGGTGCGGAGGCTGGATGAAGAGCCAGGGAATCCCTCCAAATAGGCGGACATAGTGACCTGAAGCTCCGAGGCAGATCCTCACCATATAGTATAGGAGATGAAGAGGAGCTTAAGCACTGAGGATCTGGCAGACAGAGGAGGCAGGAGAGAAATGTTGGAAGGGATCACAAGCGAAGGAAACCAGGTTAGGTCTAGGCAGAACCAGTGGGGAAACAGGAAAATCAGGGCTGGGTAGGTTAGGGTAGGGTTAAGATAAACAAGTAATTTTCATGATTGAACTTTCAGCGCCACCATAGCTCCCTGAATTGCCAGCACCTCCCTGGGTTCCTGAACCAGCACCACCATGGTGGCATCCTGATCTGCCAGACCTGTCCTGGTTAGTCAGACTTCAGCGCTATTTTCAATTAGTCAGGGTCTTGTTTTGTTTATGTCTACAGGTTATACGTTTTTAAAGATATTTTCCGTAGTTTTGTGATTAAAGCCTGTTTTCTAGGGGTTCTCCTTTGCCATTCAATTCCTCTACTCAAGCCTGCCATTTGAAAGAATTAAAAGAGCAGTTTTAATGTCTATCTTTGTATTGTTCAACTGGTCAAGGTTAATATGGGATTTAGAAAGTAATTAGTAAAAAGTAATGCAATACATTTTAGAGTAAGTAATTATTACAGTAATTTAATTACAGTGTTGAAGATAAGTGTCTAGTAATTAATAATTTTGTGGCGAGTACATCATGATTCCATCTTTCATGGATGTTGTCTTATCCTGAATCTTATCCTGTGCCTACAATTTGTATTTAAATTCAGACTATTTTAGACCAAATAGGACGACAACCACTGCAGAGTAGCCCAGTACTTGACTCGTCATACATAAACAGAAAGAAGTAGCTCTGGCTACAATGTTCTACGATGCATGCAGTTTTGGGTAACAATTTATTTAAAAAGTGTAATTGTTACACATGGTTGCATTGTTACATGTAGTTACTATAGTAAAAACTATTATGCATCATTTCATGCATAACATATGTAAGGGATAATGTACACCCAGACGGTTGTTATCAGAGAAAAAACCCCGACCAGCTGGGTGTACATTATCCCGCTTATTACATGGCTACTTGTCCTTAAGTAAATTAGACATGAAATATTGTCTTGAGTTTAAATATTTTATTAGCTCTTACACAAAGCTTCCGTGAAGAAAAACTGCTCTTAAAACGTATCCATTGCTGAAAAGATTTGTTTTTACCATATATGTTGAAGTTAATGCTGAAAGGCATAGCTATATTTAAAAAAAATTAAATTAGCCCATGATTGACTCACCCTCAAGTAATCCTAGGTGTAAATGGCAAACTTCTTTAAGATAAATAAAATTGGAGTTATATTTAAAAAGTCCTATAAGACTTGTTGATATTGTATTTTTTTTATTTTTATAACAGGCCACTTACAATAAACCAATTCATCATATGGCTTTCTAATGTCCCTCGTAAAAATATTGTATTGATCATTGGTATTTTAAGGTTATATATATATATATATATATATATATATATATATATATATATATATATATATATATATATATATATATATATATATATATATATATATATATATAACAACACTATGTCTGTCACTGGACTAAGAGGCAGAGGTCTATGAAAGGTTTGTGAAAATACAGATAATGCATGATAGTATATAGATAATGTATGAAACTTAACTTGATAATGGAAGTCTTTTGTTGGAAGGTGAGTTGAGCACACAAGGAAACAAGATGGGAGCAAACACAATGGAACAGATAATGGAGCAACCCAGGTATATCTAACAGGAAAGATCAATAGGGGAGTCTGAACAGTCTTTGGATGAACAATAGCAGTCTTTGGATAAATGAGAGCAGACAAAGTGTGCAGGGTTTCTACGCTTTCCATGATGAGCAGGTAATTGATGAACAGGTGTGTGCAAATTTAGAGTGAGGAAAATAGTAAGCAGAGTGTGTTGGTAGAGGAGGACCCTAGTATAACTGTGATAGATAACCCCTCCATTGGCCGCTTCTGAGGGTCGGAGTCCCCATGGTGCAGGACGATTGGTATGACTTGAGAGGAATGTGGAGTGAAGGTTTAGAATTGAGGATTTCATCCTGAGCCACCCAGGACCTCTATTCTGGTCTGTACCCCTCCCAGTCGACAACGTACTAAAGAAAACCCCTCCGATATTGGGAGCCCTTAATGAACTGCATACACTGGCCCGTCATCCAGGAGCAGATGAGGATATGGTCACACCAGTCTCTGGGAGGAAGGAGATAAAGAGGGATGGCAAGGCTTAATGAGTTATATATGTAACATGTAAGCAATACGGTAGTGGAATGGTAAATGCAACCGGAATAGCATTTAACTGTTTTTGAATGGTAATAAAATAAAAATTATACAATCACACCAGTGTGGTCACTTTAGGTTGGTCTCTGAAGCATACAATCATATGGGTGTGATATGTGTTGCTTAGTGTGTCACGTGATCAACTGCTAAATTAAAATGTGCTTTTGCACTTTGCAAATCATGTGTTATTAAAAAAAACTAAAATGACCATTATAAATGTCTTCCTCTCGCTCGCATGGAGCAATTGTCCCAGGTAAATGGGTAATTCAAAGCAGAGTATGTACTGGAATCAGGTCAATTCTGACATTGGCTGAAAGAACATGATTTGTACTCGGCCCATAGGAGGTAGTGGGTCTAGCTGTGTTGTTGGTTGTGACAGTATCTCCTGGATCTTTGACTTTGTCTGCCATTTAGTCTGAGGGTGGAATCCAGAGGAAAGACTCATTTGTAACTGTGCTGTGCTGAATCAAGCTTAAGTGAAAATAACTTAAACCATTCGTCCCAATGATGGAAAAGCGTCTTATGTTCTCTGGGAGGCCCTAATAGTGTTTCTGCAGACTGATCTCATGAAATGGTGTACATATGACACAGCAATTCGTTTGCCATTTTGGCGTGCGATCAAGACGCATAATCGCTTTTTAAAGTGTTTATCAACGGCATTTCATTCTATCCACCTACACTGCCTCTACCCCTAAAACTACTCAACACACACACACACACACACACACACACACACACACACACACACAGACACACACACACACACACACACACACACACACACACACACACACACACACACACACACACACACACACATAATGGTTTGTTTTGGCGTAGACATTCATTCACGCAGAATCACATGGCATAGACATACATGCAGATAGCTCAAAGTGCGTATAACACTTGGCTTTAGAAAGTGATGATGTCATGTTGGTTTCTGCATGGGTAATCTTTTCATCAGCACCAGATGACAGGCCTTATAGAATCTGTCGACAATGACCTAGATGCATGTGAAGGAGTCTGATGCCGGGAGATCTGTTATGAAGTCCACCAGTCCACAACATGAAGTTGTGTGTGGAGAAGTGAGAAGTGAGAAGGAACAAGCAGAGAAAGATGGCACAGGTGACCATAGATGTCTAATATATGGCACATAGATTTGTCTCTCGAGACTTACCATTGGAGCAGGTTCAGTGATGGAGGCTTTGTGGTGATGCCCAGTGTGACCAAGACAGTGCTGCTCAGACTTAATATGTATTGTTCATTAATTTCAGAATCATATTTATTTGCCAATTTAACTCCATTGAACTGTAGTGCATGCCTGTCAAATTTCCATCTTAAAACAAAAATATGTGAACAAAATGCATGTTTTTGGGCATTTATGATCCATATACAGCACCTGCTGCAGTATTTCATTCACTAAAAACAGTGGGACATTTTTAAAATGCTTAATATGATAAATCAAGTGTAGCATCAGCATATATATATATATATATATATATATATATATATATATATATATATATACACACACATACACTAGGATTATTAGGAACACCTGTTCAATTTCTCATAAATGCAATTATCTAATCAACCAATCACATGGCAGTTGCTTAAATGCATTTAGGGGTGTGGTCCTGGTCAAGACAATCTCCTCAGCATTTCTTGGTGTACTACTTTTTCTTTGAACAAATAATGATACAAAATTTCAAAAGATATGGATTCCCCTTAAGATCCATCAATGGAAATACCAAAAAAGAAGAAGAGGAACAAGAAAAGAAAAGGTTCAAAATTAAATTAACAATTAAAAACTGAAAGTGGCTGTTCAATATATTGTGATTTAGCCGCTGAGTGAGTGTCACAAACGCAGCAGGAGTAAGATTACACTCATCGAGAATGAGCTGAGGTAAACACTGTAAATTCACTTTCATTATGCAGTACTTTCTGGGCCGTAATTTAAAGCGTCACCAAAACACGAATAAGAAGTGCTGTAAATCTGTTTTAAATTAAGTTGTTTTTCAATAAATGTGTCAGAGTGATATCAGATTGTGTAGGTGTTTTTATTGTACTTACCCTGTAACTACATGAAACAAGAGGGGAACAAGCACCACTTTAAACTACAGCCCATAGATTCATACTTACCTTGTAAATACATGAAACAAGAGAGGAATAAGCACCACTTTAATTTACAGCCCTCAGATTCATTCTTAGCCTATAACTACATGAAACAAGAGGGGAACAAACACCACTTTAATGTACAGCCCATAAATTCATACTTACCCTGTAACTACACAGATAATTATTTTTAATTACCCCTTAATTAAAAATTTCAAACTTTCAGTATAAAACATTTGTTAATTTTCCTTACAGTTACCCCTTTTTTCTCTCAATATTACATATTGTTCCCTTATACTTACACATACTTACTTTATAGTTAAAAAGTTACACTGTAATTTTACCAAATATCTATAATATAGCATTTAATGATAGACATTTAATTTTTTGGTGAGCTAACCCTTTAACCATGGCTGTGTTTCTTAGAAATTTTGTGATATTGAACCTTTTACCTGGACCATTTGTTTTATGACAATCTGATCAATGTGTGACCAGTGGATCTCTAATGTATATATGTGAATAACTCAGCACTTACCTGCATTATTAACCTGCATTGCCGCTTATTCAGTTATCCTGTTTATTTGAAATACCTGTGTGTTCAGCCAACTTGTGATACCCTTTAATACTTACCTCCCGTTCGCCCACAACTGGGTTGATTTTCGTCCTCTGCCTCCATGTATAAAATGCTGAACAAACCAGAGTAAACGTCCATATTTCTTGCCTAAAAAAACAACCACTCATCACCTCGGCCAGCATGGTAGGCAGCAGCAGAGTTTTGTGTGGATGCTTCTCAGACTGTGACACTAGTCATGACCTAGACCTGTGCTTGAAAATCCAAATTTCAGATTTTACTAGCAGGAGAATTCTGGAGTAGTTTCCAGACATTTCTGAGTGTTCTGAAGTGGCTAACCAAAGCCTGCATGTGAACTCTATATAAATCTCTGACTTGACCTAAATATTGCAGCTCTCAGACACATTGATTTCAGTCTGTCAGAGCTTGACTGAATATGAAAAGAATGGAAGAAGCTGCCCAGTTTGGTGGACAGATATGCTACAGATTTATCAGTTCTATGGAGTATTGAATACAGAACCCAAATGCAGTACAAATTATAGGCAATTTGCATTTTATAATGCACATATAGCTCATTATTCAAAACATTCTACCTTTTATTTTTATCTTTTTATTTCATGCTTAAAATATTTTTCAAGGTTTTATGCAACTACTTGCATTTTTTTGTGCAAATGCTATTCACCTCTAGCCTGACGTGGTCATACTCAATTCTAGTCAGAATATGAGTCTGAAACTCTCTGTCTGAAAGCTGTGATTATGGGGCGTGTTTCAACCGAACCAGGAAAGACATCAATTGGATAGACCTACAACCAATCAGAGCAACGAAGCTACGCATTGTCAAATGTCAACAGACAGAGCTCAACTGCACTGTGTTGCCAAGTCCGCGTTTTTTTGCGCGGGTTGAAGCGACTATTATGTGATATATAGACCCATGAGTGCGAATGTTAGCAGGCAACCTTGCCAAAATAACACACATTTCACCCCCCAAACGCCATTTTGTCCCCGGAGAACCCCCCCGAGATGCTATTGTTTAGGGCTAGTAGTTGGTGGATTTTGTTGTAAAAACTTGGCAACCATGTCTGCATGCGCTTGAATAAACGATCTTTGCTGGTGTTGTAAAAAAAAAAGGAATTTAATGATACACAGAGTACATACCCAACATGATCATCATTTCTGAGAGAAATTGTGAAGGTGAATGCGTGTACAAACAAGCTCTCCGTTTAGGATTTGAACAAATATAATCCAAGCCCCTTAGATGACGTGCATGATTACGTTACTGTTTATCATCTGTCCATCATTGTCTAAAGCCCGCCCTGAAGATTTCATTGGTCCGAACAGTTTCTGTTTGGAGATAATTACTCCTCTATGGAGCGAGGCCAGACTGAAATGTCAGACCTAAAAATGTTGTGGGCGGGGCTAAATTCGGCTGGCATCCAGGCTAATTCACCTCTGCATTTGTAAAAAAAAAAAAAAAAAAAAAAAATACAGTCACACAACAGTGTCCAATTCTGTCCAGGTAAACAGTGGAAAAAACCTTGGTTGAAGTATCTTGTTAGCATGCAAAGTGAACTTTTTTTCCCAACAAAGGGAGGCAGGCCATACATTTCATGCAGTCCTCGATAATAAGCCCTTGCATAACCTTCCAAAGACAACCAGAAATCGTCATTATGAGAGCTGTGATTCATTTTTAGTGACACTGCTCCAATACAAGCCAATCCTCATTTTGTTTGCTCACTAGTGTTTTGCAAGACCCTGAACCCTGAGTCTTACACATTGTATCTCAGCTAAAATGAAAACATATCAGATGCTTCTACAGTGTCTAGAAGAAAATATCCTCTCTAAAAGAAATGTTCAAATGCTTATTTCATGTAGCCTACAAATGTTTCAAACTTTCTAATTACATCAGAAAAGAGTTATAAGCAGCAAGCTATCCTCAAGCAAACTATATATTTAAAACAAACAACAAACATCCAATGTAAGAAATGTACCGCTATATACATTTGATCAAATGCATTTATTGTGTAAGTTTTTATGTTGTTTTTAATAATCCCCATCAATCATTATCAATTTCTCTTAAAGTGCTTTATCACATTTCCCCCTACTCCTACTACACTGTTGGTGGTTGAGGAGATTCCCCTTCTATATGTAAAGCGCTTTGAGTGCCTAGAAAAGCGCTATATAAATGTAATGAATTATAATTATTATTATTATTATTAAGAGTAGGGAAGCTCCGCCCATGACTGTTGGTGATCCCTTAGCATAGACACTCCCTAGAGTGAGAAGCACAGAGACCGCCATTTCTGTTTACTCGCTGTATCAGCTAACTAGAGTATAACAATGTCTAAGCCAAAAAACATTACAAATGTTCTGTTGTTGGCTGTACCAACAAACAAACGAGTCTCCATAGACTCCCAGCATCCGAGCCCCTGAGGACACCATGGTTGAAATTCATTTTTGAAGGAAATATGCAGAAGAATGTTGGTAAAATGTTAAATATTTGTGCAAATCATTTTACGCATGAATGGTTCACCAACAGCTGGATTTGCGAGAAAGTTGTTTTAGAAGGATGGGTCAATACCAACGCTAACGCTTCATGCTCTAACTTCATATCCAGAAATGTCAAATTTCCTTTCTGAGTGAGCTTTCCTGCGTGTTTGTAAGATGGCACGCTACACAGGTAAGGAAGCTCTTCAGATGGTTCAGGACAGTGATGACATCTTTTCGTCTGAAGAAGATTGCGACTATGACGATGAACGGTTGCATTTTGGAGAATAACTTGATCCAGTAGAGGATGTCCTGTCCGAAGAGTAAGGCATTAATCTTGTTTAAACTATTTAGCATAGTTTATGTGGTGATTTCTAACATTATATAAAATAATATGGATGTTTAGGCTTAGTGTTGAATAGTGTATGACACTGTTTATGGTAAATACTGCATTATCAATAGCTTACAAATGTTTGTGAATATCGGCTCAGGTCTAGGCCTAAATGTTGATAATGTGATCCAGTCTAAATGCTATATATATATATATATATATATATATATATATATATATATATATATATATATATATATATATATATTGCTTTGTTTTTGGGGGGTTGTGACATTGATTACAGGAAATCATAGTATTACAGTCTTAACATTTTTTGTTATTCAACATTTTTTTGTATGTACTACACATATTCAAGCTCAATAGCATACATTTTATAAGTACATTGTACCATTTTTTCTGCAGTCACCTAATATAAAGTGTGGCAAAAGTCACATAAAAACCAAACTGCATTCACCCACTTGCACTGTTAAGTGGTCTCTTTCCAGATGGGTGGTTCTTGGATCCAACGAAACTGCAGTTGGACCAGATTTCATGCTGACAGTCAAAAGTCTGTTTATTTGAGACTAACCAGAAGAAAAGCAGTTATGAAAAAGTAGGAAACATTTTCAGAAACCCTCCCTGCAGAAGATTTTCCAGTGTTCCAGTCTCAATCACTCTAATTGTACTCATAAATTGACAGGTTGCCTCCCCACAGGATGTGCTTCTTTGTCTTACACGGTGTTTACAATATACGCAAATTAACCCAATTATTCTACCTTGATATTTTAACTACAGTACATCCAGGTGACTGTCTACTTGCTGACACACACACAAACAGTGACAGAGAGTACTGAGAGCCCACGCTAACATTAGAGGTAATGAAACTGGCAGATGGCTTGAAAAACAACTGTCTTTACTTTAGCTGTGGGGTGCTACAGATGCACAGTAATTAACTTCACGGTGAGGACAGCAGAAATGGAGAGCTTTGAAGCTTCCAACAATACACCTACATCCTATAAATATAATACATCCTCGCAAACACACATTTTCATCTGTTGACAGTGCTGGAAGACAAAAGCTTGTGCCAGATAACCTGCAGGTCCTTGATTTTTAATTTTTTTCTTTTTTTTTCTTCTTGTTTTATGTGTGTGGCAATTTGAGTAAAACTGGTCACCTGTATTTAGTAAAATTCATTTCCATACTTACAACTACATTTGATTCAACTTGGAGAGTCTGAATTTCCATCATTTTACTTGGAAATGTGCAATAGGATGCCTCTTGAATTTGGACTTCCATCTGAACAAAAAAGCAGCATGAAAGAAGTCCATACAACTCGTGAGGTGCATCATCCTATCAAACCTGAAATGATGCATCTTGTGGTGACACATTTGAATAATGCATACAAATGAGATATGAGAGCAACTGCAGAGGGAAAGGCACAGTGAATAATTTCTTGCACTCTGTTTGTCATACAAAGCTATACTATTGGTATGTAAATGCATGTAAATGCCTTAATGTTTTGTTGTTTTTGTTTAGTTTATTTGCTATTTTATTGTACCTTTGTACCTTTATTGATAAAACAACTTATCTCTATGGCAGTGCCACTTTTAATGGACAACTTTGCATTTTATTTTCCCAAAGGTTTAAAGTTGTACCTTAAAGGTACATATTATAACTCTATGATTGTCCCTTTAACCATACTATTTTGTAAAAAAATAAAATGGGTACAAATTAAGTGCCCCTAATATTGTCACAATCCACCAGTGAGAGTGCCCTTGGTTACCTGCAAAAGACACTCCACCCCAGACTGTAATTCCATCAAAGACTGCATTACCCATAATCATTTGCCTGGGCTCATTAGCACTCATTGTTTACACCTGTATCTCATTTAGCTCATTACCTCAGCCCAAATAAACTAAGCTTACTGCAAAGTCATGTTAAGTGTACTACTGCATTTCTGAGCATTCTCCCTGGTTTCTTGTTCTTGGATTACTTGCCTGTAGTGGTGGCGAGATGAAGCCTCATGAAGCATTGAAGCCTTTCAGCCAAATGGGTCACACAAGGGTTCATTTCTCAAGGCTTCATTTGCTCACAATACCACCTGGTGGTCAAAGAGTTTAAAACAAGCAGATAGAACAAGGTCATGTTTATGGTCTATGTGGCATCCCCTCTTCTTTTTATAACATTCTGCAAAAATGTGGGGACTGAGGAGACAAGCTGCTCAAGTTTAGTAATAGGAATGTTGTCCCATTATTGTCTAATACAGGCTTCTAGTTGCTCAACTGTCTTAGGTCTTCTTTGAGGTGCCTTCCTCTTTATGATGCGCCAAATGTTTTCTATGGGTGAAAAATCTGGACTACAGGCTGGCCATTTTAGTACCTGGATCCTTCTTCTACGCAGCCATGATGTTGTTATTGATGCAGTATGTGGTCTGGCATTGTCATGTTGGAAAATACAAGGTCTTCCCTGAAAGAGACGACATCTGGATGGGAGGATATGTTGTTCTAAAACTTGGATATAACTTGGGTTGTCCTTGTCCTCTTTAGTCTGGATGACATGACCTCACAGTTTTCCAAAAATAACTTTCAATTTTGATTCGTCTGACCACAGAACAGTTTTCCACTTTGCCACAGTCCTCAGCCCATGTTGTGATTTCCATTACAGTAGCATTCCTGTATGTGATGCAGTGCCATCTAAGGACCTGAAGATCACATATGGTTCTCCGGCCTTGACCCTTACACAGAGATTGTTGCAGATTCTCTGAATCTTTGGATGATATTATGCACTGTAGATGATGTTAACTTCAAACTCTTTGCAATTTTTCTCTGAGAAACTCCTTTCTGATATTACTCCACTATTTTTCACCGCAGCATTGGAGATCCTCTGCCCATCTTGACTACTGAGAGACCTGCCACACTGAGAGGCTCTTTTTATACCAAATCAAGTGCTAATTGACCTTATACATTGCAAATTGGTCCTCCAACTGTACTTTATATGTACATCTAACTTTTTTACATTTTTATTTTTGGAATGTGTAGCTCACATGAAATCCAAAATGAGCCAATATTTGTCATGAAATTTCAAAATGTCTCACTTTCAACATTTGAAATGATATCTATATTCCATTATGAATAAAATACAATTTTATGAGATTTGTAAATTATTGCATTCCTTTTTTTATTCACAATTTGTACAGTGTCCCAACTTTTTTTTTGGAGTCGGGTTTGTAGAACTGTTACACACTACACAATTTTGGTGGTCATTTTGGTGGTCAAACTGACTTGGGTTTCTAAGCATTTTTTTTTTTTTTTTGTACAAATACACAATGACAAACAATAACAACCATTGTAAAAACCTCTATTGTAGCTTCTAAGAGATTAAAAAAGTAAAATATTTAAGACACATTACAATTTCCATTCATTTGTATTGGGTTGGAGGCCAATTTGACATTTAACTTCCCACACACAGTTTTTATTTGTCATTAGTTATAAGTGTCTTTTTGCCCACTGATGTGAAAATAACTACAAGTACACATGAAGAGGTCAGATGCAAAAGCCTCTAAAAACCACAATGGTCAAAAATTAGATAACAAAACTGAGTGAATTCTTTCCGCATAAGTTCATAAAATCCTTTCACTTCAAACCCACTAAATCCCAGCCTCTGCCCATTCAGAAGTACCGGTACTTAGGTTAAAACCAATACATCGAAGCCTGATAGAAATGCTTATTTTAAAGAAAAACAACAGTTGGATTTAGAGGCGTTTGCATCTGAAGTCTTTGATGCATCTGAAGTCTCTGATGCTAAATGTGTCATTTTGTGTTCTGTGGGCTTCAAATGACATGAGGAAATGATATAATAAATAAACAGAGTAATTAAGTAAAATAAGCACAGTGATATTTTATGGCTGAGCTATTTCTTAAAACAAAAACATCACACATTTAGGAAAAAGATTATCTAGATATTGTGTGTGAGAGCACAGAAGCACATTTCTCCAGAAGCAGTGGTATTAATACATTTCATCTCTTAGCGTGTGTATCTTCCATGCTTGTGTCAATTATGCAGATATAGCATTCTTATGCACTTTCTCTCCTTGTGTTGCTGTTTCTATCTCCTTCATTGATGTTGTTTCTCCTGCTTGGATTGTTGGCAAAACTCTCAGTGGTCTAGGCTGAATTTATAGCGATGGTCAAAGAAGAAACCAGGTTTGCTCAAAGAGTAGAGTCCTCTTTGTTAGTGCCTCCATTGCAGCATGCTGGCCCATTGGGGGATACAATCTCAAACGTCTTTGAAAATGTTTATATATATTTTGAATGCAGCACAAAGCAGCTCCCAGTGCTGAAGCATTAGCATTTTATGTAATCCATATAGGATTAGGATGTATGTTCTGACTGGCCATAATTACACAGCGTAGATTCTGAGGGAGCATCTTTGGCAGATTGTATGGCATAATTGATATAGGCAGCCCAGAGCATCTAATTGTCACAGGTTCAGGGTGTGACACTGGCTCTTCCTGTTGTTTGTCCTGTCCTGTCATTTCTCTGCAGCTCGTGATTGGATAACGAGCTGATCACGAGCTGATCTCCCACACCTGTCACTCGTTCCCTCTACCCTTTATATGCCCAGCTGTGTCTACCTCTTGTTGTCAGTTGATCATATGCTATGTTGTGTGAACGTCTCATGTTCTGTGTTCCTGTGTATGGGTTCTGTTATTACCTGCTGACTTTTGTGTTCAGGAACCTTAAGACGAGGAGTTAGTAGCAAGATTGAGTTGCTACTTGCTACGACCTGCCTCCTCTTCCTGCAAGCTCGCTTATGTTTGTGCTGTGCACACGGGAACCACCGTCAGAGAGAACCCAGCTTTTGTTCTGTCACACTGAGACTGCTTATGTTCTGTCCTTCAGTTCCCTAATAAACTTTTCTTTCCTCACGATCATCTCAGCATTTGAGTCCTCCTATTTCTGAGTTCCCTGACAGAATCAACTGACCAAGAATGGACTCAGCGGATGATCTTGAACTGCGTCGTGCCATTGCCCAACAGGGCATTCTTTTAGGACGACAGCAGGAGGAGATAGCAGCGTCTCGTCAGGCTATGTCAGAGATGTCACATCAGCTAGCCGAGATAACTCATCGACTCGAACAGCTTCAGACCAATCCTCCCATGGTTCCCACGGCACCAGATCCACCTGACGTTGAGGTGGTCACTCCCCGCCATTCTGAACCTCGCCTTAACCCACCTGCTTCCTACTCTGGTGAGCCCAATTCATGTCGCTCATTTCTGTCGCAGTGCTCATTAACTTTTTCACTCCAGCCTTCATGCTTTCGGACTGAGGAATCCAGGGTGGCTTTCGTCATCATGCACCTCGCCGGGCTTGCGAGAGAGTGGGGAACAGCCATGTGGGACAATAAGAACAGCTGCTGCAGATCTTATGAGGATTTCTCCCAGGAACTTCGCAAGGTTTTTGATCGTTCAGCATTGGGTACGGAGGCGGCACGTGCTTTGTCACTGTTACAACAGGGAACTCGATCAGTGTCTGAGTATTCTATTGAGTTCCGCACCCTCGCAGCATCCTGTGGGTGGAATCCCAAGGCACAGTGGGACCACTTTCTACATGGATTAGCGGAGTACATCAAGGATGAGATTTATTCCTTAGAGCTACCGCCTTCTCTCGACGGATTGATTGATCTCGCCATCCGGGTCGACAACCGTATTTCCCTCCGTGCCCAGCATCGGAGGGTGGGGGTTACTCACGAGGGTTTCAGAGACACACCAGTCCCTAGAGGGGCTACTTCACAGCATGTCGGCTTATCCGAGGAGGAGCCTATGCAGATCGGGAGAGCTCACCTGACTGCCTCAGAACGCCGCCATCGTCTCATCAATCACTTATGCCTCTACTGCGGGGAGGCGGCTCACATGGCTGCTGATTGTCCCGGAAAGAGGCGACGCTCACCGTTCAGGGGACGAAGCGTGGTGAGTGTTCCTAACGCATTGCTGTCATCTGGTGGGCGCTCCACTCTCCCGGCTTTTCTGCAGTTGGACGGGGCTACCCATCCAGTTTCTGCTTTGATTGATTCTGGAGCTGAGGGTGATTTTATGGACATTGAACTGGCGGAGCGCTTGGGTATTACCTGTTCTCTTTTGGCCGAACCTATTTTAGCCAGAACCTTGTGTGGTACCCCTCTCACCAGGATTACCCATTCTACTAATCTCATCTACCTCACCATTTCAGGCAATCATGCAGAGGAGATTCGATTCCTCCTCATACACTCTCCTTCCGCTCCAGTGGTGTTAGGGCACACCTGGTTGGTTAAACATAACCCGCACATTGACTGGTCTCTCAATTCAGTGTTGGCGTGGAGCCCATTTTGTTTGTCTCAGTGTTTGGTGTCTGCTTCTTCCCCATTAATGTCTGTTTCTGCGTTACAGGAAGAACCGGTGAGCCTGGCGGATGTACCAGAGGCTTACCATGACTTGAGAGCGGTGTTCAGTAAATCCCGAGCTTCATCTCTTCCTCCGCACCGCCCGTATGACTGTGCGATAGAATTATTACCTGGCACCTCTCCACCTAAAGGGCGCCTTTATTCGCTCTCCGGTCCTGAGAGGGAGGCCATGGAGAGATACATCAGCGATTCTCTATTAGCCGGTATAATACGTCCTTCTTCCTCTCCAGCCGGGGCGGGGTTCTTCTTTGTGGGGAAGAAGGATGGTTCTTTGCGTCCCTGCATAGATTATCGGGGGTTGAATGACATCACGGTAAAGAATAGCCACCCTTTGCCGTTGATGTCTTCAGCGTTCGAACTCTTGCAGGGAGCAACCATCTTTACAAAGTTGGACCTACGCAATGCTTACCACCTGGTTCGGATTAGGCAGGGGGACGAGTGGAAGACCGCTTTTAATACCCCGACAGGTCACTTTGAATATTTGGTTATGCCCTTTGGACTCTCAAACTCCCCAGCGGTTTTCCAGGCACTCGTCAATGACGTGCTTAGAGACATGGTCGACCGGTTTGTATTTGTTTATCTCGACGACATCTTGATCTTCTCCAAGAACGAGCGCGACCATGTTCAGCACGTCAGGCGAGTGTTACAGCGGCTTCTTGAGAATCGTTTATTTGCTAAGGTGGAGAAGCGCGAGTTTCACGCACGGTCAGTTCCGTTCTTGGGTTTCGTTCTGTCACCTGAAGGCATCCGAATGGATCCTAGGAAGGTAAAGGCGGTTGCTGATTGGCCCACCCCAGAGAATCGTAAGGCGGTCCAGCGATTTCTGGGGTTCGCCAATTTTTACCGACGATTCATTCGGAACTTTAGCCAGGTCGCCCTACCACTGACGAATCTCACCTCTACACGAATTCGATTCTGTTGGTCAACGCAGGCTCAAGAAGCGTTTGAAAACCTAAAGAGCCGCTTTGTTTCGGCCCCAATTCTCACTAACCCCGACCCGTCTCGTCAATTCATTGTGGAGGTGGATGCGTCAGAGGTGGGAGTGGGAGCGATTTTGTCTCAGAGGTCACCTTCAGATAACAGAATACACCCATGCGCATTCTTTTCTCATCGTCTCACCCCTTCAGAACGGAATTACGACATAGGGAATAGAGAGTTACTGGCTGTTAAATTGGCGTTGGAGGAGTGGCGTCACTGGTTAGAGGGCGCGGGGGTTCCATTCGTAGTTTGGACCGACCACAAGAACTTAGAATATATTCGATCCGCGAAGAGGCTAAATTCTCGGCAGGCTCGCTGGGCATTATTTTTCGGACGGTTCAGGTTTGAGATCTCCTATCGACCCGGTAGTAAGAACGGTAAGCCCGATGCGCTCTCACGGATTTTTGAGGCTGAGGCTAGTCCCACTTCCCCAGTGACCATCGTGGCCCCCAGCCAGGTGGTCGCGGCAGTTACTTGGGGGGTGGAGTCCAGGGTCCGTGAGGCGTTGCGCGACGTCATAATTCCTGCGGGGTGCCCAGAGGGTCTGTTGTTCGTGCCGGAGTCGGTCCGAACTAGCGTTCTTCAGTGGGGTCACTCATCCAGTCTAGCTTGCCACCCAGGAGCGGCTCGAACAGGTGCGTTGATCAGGCAGCGGTTCTGGTGGCCTTCACTGGCGCGGGATACTCGGGAGTTCGTATCAGCCTGTCCGGCGTGTGCGGTGGGTAAGGGCTCCAATCGACCCTCGGCAGGGCTACTCCGACCGCTGTCAATTCCTTCGAGACCCTGGTCACATATAGCCATGGACTTTGTCACAGGCCTACCCCCGTCCAGTGGCAATACCGTGGTTCTTACTGTGGTAGACAGGTTCTCGAAGGCAGTTCATTTTATCCCCCTCCCCAAACTACCTTCAGCGAGGGAGACAGCAGTCATTGTCTTAGACCACGTCTTTCGCATTCATGGCCTCCCGGTAGATGTGGTTTCTGACAGGGGTCCCCAATTCATGTCTAGGTTTTGGACAGAGTTCTGTCGGCAGCTGGGGGCGACAGCGAGCCTATCCTCCGGTTATCACCCGCAGACGAATGGTCAGGCTGAGCGAGCCAACCAAGATTTAGAGAGAGTCCTGCGCTGTGTGGCGTCGGCAGAGCCGTTGACTTGGAGTTCCAGGTTAACCATGGTCGAGTACGCACATAACTCACTCCCGGTATCGTCTACGGGGTTATCGCCCTTCCAGTGCTGTTTAGGCTACCAGCCCCCATTATTCCCCTCCCAAGAATCCGATGCCATTGTTCCATCCGCGCATTCGTTTATTCAGAGGTGCCTCCGTACGTGGAGGCTCGCCAGAGAAGCCCTTTCCCGGACTGGCGAAAGGAACAAGGCGTCGGCGGACCGCCACCGTTCTAAGCCCCCACTTTACGTGTGTGGTCAAAAGGTTTGGTTGTCAGCCCAGGACATTCCCCTCAAACTTCCCGCACGTAAACTGGGACCTAAATTCATTGGACCGTATATCATAACTAAGGTGCTAAACCCGGTGACGGTTCGACTCAAATTACCCCCCCATTTTAAGAGAATTCATCCGGTGTTTCATGTTTCCAAGGTCAAACCCGTTATTCGCTCCCCACTTCAGCCCCAGACCTCTGCCCCGCCGCCCCCCAGACTCATCGAGGGGTTGCCTGCCTACACGGTACGGCGACTCCTGGATGTGAGACGGAGGGGCAGAGGTCATCAGTATCTGGTAGACTGGGAGGGTTATGGTCCAGAGGAGAGATGCTGGATTCCGGCTCGGGATGTGCTGGACCGCGCTCTTATTGACCAATTCCATCGGCGTCATGGTGAGTCCTCTGGGGACGCCAGGAGGCGTCCCTGAGGGGGGGGGTTCTGTCACAGGTTCAGGGTGTGACACTGGCTCTTCCTGTTGTTTGTCCTGTCCTGTCATTTCTCTGCAGCTCGTGATTGGATAACGAGCTGATCACGAGCTGATCTCCCACACCTGTCACTCGTTCCCTCTACCCTTTATATGCCCAGCTGTGTCTACCTCTTGTTGTCAGTTGATCATATGCTATGTTGTGTGAACGTCTCATGTTCTGTGTTCCTGTGTATGGGTTCTGTTATTACCTGCTGACTTTTGTGTTCAGGAACCTTAAGACGAGGAGTTAGTAGCAAGATTGAGTTGCTACTTGCTACGACCTGCCTCCTCTTAAGGTTCCTGAACACAAAAGTCAGCAGGTAATAACAGAACCCATACACAGGAACACAGAACATGAGACGTTCACACAACATAGCATATGATCAACTGACAACAAGAGGTAGACACAGCTGGGCATATAAAGGGTAGAGGGAACGAGTGACAGGTGTGGGAGATCAGCTCGTGATCAGCTCGTTATCCAATCACGAGCTGCAGAGAAATGACAGGACAGGACAAACAACAGGAAGAGCCAGTGTCACACCCTGAACCTGTGACACTAATGGTTGTGTGAAACGTGTGAGAAAATTAAAGTTAAATGAGAGAGAAAAAAAAAAAAGTGGAAGTGATGTCAGACCATATAAGCACCATTTGAACTCATTGCATCTCCAACCACACACACACACACACACACACGTACGCACGCACGCACGCACGCACGCACACACACACACACACACACACACACACACACACACACACACACACACACACACACACACACACACACACACACACACACACACACACACACACGTTGGTCTATGTGGTTTACAGGGTCTCTCCATAGGTGTAATGATTTTTATACTGTACAAACCGTATTTTCTATCCCCTACACTGCCCCTACCCCTAAACCTACCCATCACAGGAAACATTCTGCATTTTTACTTTCTCAAAAAACATCAATTAGTATGTTTTAAAGCTATTTGAAATATGAGGACATTTGAAATGTCCTCATAAACCACAATTATAGTGTAATAACAGTGTAATAACCATGTAGTTATACAAATTTGTGTCCTCATAAACCACATAAACAGGCTCACACACACACACACACACACACACACACACACACACACACACACACACACACACACACACACATATATATATATATCTCATCTTCAACCTGAAATGTAATCTAACACCGTTTCTAACACAATTATATTATGGTCCAAATCTCACTATTAACTAAACTATACACTATGACTTATGCCTTAATAAACTCATAATTACTGCTTATTAATTAGTAAGGCAGTTGTTAAAGAGTAGGTAGGATTAAGGGATGTTAGAATAAGGTATTAATATGTGCTTTATAAAGTACCAATGAACAGCCATTATCCTAGTAATATGCATGCTATTAAATGACTAGTAAATACTGAGAAGTGGACTCTAACAAAAGTGTTACCAAAAACAAAAACAAACGTTGCAGTGTAATCAGTCATTTATTTGAAAAATGGCAAAATAAATACCAGCATATAGTCCAAACAACAAAGTTTCCTATGAGATATACATTGAGTTGAATTTGACTGAGTATTTGCCTAAAATCTTATTTTCACCCCATCCGTTAAGGTGTCCAAATCTCAGTTACAGTTTTTTACAATTGCTGAAAATCTTGTCAATACTTTTAACAAATTTCCTAAATTCTTAACGCACGAACACACCTACAACACACAATTGGCAAAACCCTTAATTTCATGGTCAAAATCCCACATTGTAAACTAACTTCCAACATTAATTTTCAAAATACAATAATACACTAACACAATACACTATGCCTACCAAAACAATGCAAACATGTCTCAAAATCATTTTTTTTTCCAAAACACGAACACATATTCTCTTCCAACAGAAACATTTAGTCAATCATAGCACAATGTCATAAAAACTCTAACACCAGATGGAATTACAGAAACTGTATTATTTTATGTGTCAGGTCTGCCCTTATACAATAGACAGTATATTTTATTGATCATAGATTCTGTGTCTTTCAAAGCCTCTCCACATTTTTCTTTTCTTGGGTTTAGTAAATTGCACTTTTGCTGCAGAAATTCAATACACAAAATTAATGACCCATCTCAGAGTAGCTCTATAGAATGCCCTTCAGTTTTATTTCATTATCAGCAATCACCAAGTTGACAATAACAAGTTCCTGTTCTTCATTTAGGAGCTTTCCTAAGGGAGGTAGATGTTGAATCCTTGGCTTAGATAGACATCATGCAGTTACATATTAGAGACCAGAGGCATAAATTCACAGTAATACATGGTAAAAGTAGCTACACTTTGCAGTAGGAGAAGCCTTTAAACAATATCCTACCTGTAGGTTTTTTGAAAATTCTAGATAATGGATGCCACTGTGTCCCGGCTGAGATTTGGCTGTACTCGTTCATCAGCCTCTCTGTATGATAGCCTATCATAACATGGTCTATGATAGTAGCTCTTATTTCATCAGTTACCCTAATTCTGGCGCTTCTTTGAGTGCCACCATGCATTCTAACTCCTCAATCTCTACCTTGTCCTGGTCCCAATCCTCTCCCTAGACCTTGTCCCACTCCTCTCCATTGTCCTGGTACTCATCTTCCTCTCGCTCGTGCATGTATTTTTCTTACTTTCTTTGTGTTGCTCTATATTGTTCTTTTTTTCACACAAGTTCAGCCCAAAGAGGCCCTTGTTTACTGTATACTATATGGTCATGTGTTTGAAAGAACATCAACACTTGAGTGTGTTTCCTAGGGGATCAGCTGTGATTTATATATTTGCAATATATAAAAACCTTTTCTATATCTATCTATATCTATCTATCTATCTATCTATCTATCTATCTATCTATCTATCTATCTATCTATCTATCTATCTATCTATCTATATATATATATATATATATATAATCAGCCGTTTTTCAGTAACAATGGAAAACAATGCAAGAATATATATGTGTTTCAATTCAAAATATGAACAGCTGTTCACTTTGAATTTAGCCAATAAAGTTAGATTTAGAACATGTTGTTATCTGTTCTGACATACAGTGTTAAAGCACAGGTAAATTTGGCAGTAAAAATCCATTGTTTTGGTCTTGGTTGGGCTTGTGTTTAAAAGAAGTTCAAGCATTTTAAATTTGTGATGTTTTTTTATTTTTTTTTATTTGTTTAGATTCCATAGACCATTTCATGTGCGAGTACCCATGATCAGCCTAACCTTATCTTATCAAAATGCTTATTAAAATGGTATATATATATATATACCGTCTTTTAAAAAAAACCGTCAATAGTTATTTCGGTTTTAGAAAAAGGTTACATTTGACTGCATTGGCTTTTGACTATTACATTCTTCTTGACTATTACACGTTACTCCCAACACTGCGCAAGTTTAATAGATCCATGTCACACAGTGCGATTTGTAATGATTTTATAGGATTGCTAAAATCATGGAGTGTATCCCAGGCTTTACATTGACTTCACCCCTCAAATCAACAAATTTTCACAGCTCTCACACTTGAACATTCGGATTCCGGTCTGCATGGCAAACACTTTGCCTGCGGCGAATCTTACCAAGCATCTGATTAATTTAGTCTTCAGTATTCTCTGTAGACTTAAAGCACAGAAAAGTGACTATTTTTTAATGACTGTTTTCATGCAGCATAAAGATGTGAGCTTAGTCTGGTTGACTGACATGGGAAAAGGAACGATAAAAAAGAAACCGGAGAGACGCATTCAAGACTTGTGTTTACAAGTATCAGAATACCTTCTACTTGGCTGTGAAATTAACTCGGACTCGAGCTGATGACATGAAACAAATTATTTCTTCACAGAGTTTCAAAGCTTCTCCTAACCTTTAAAAAAGCATTAGAGATTTGGTCGGTATTTCAAAAAGCTAATTTGATAGTAAAATCAACAATAGACTTTGAAGTTTTTGGAGGTTGCAAAACACCAAGATACCATGACGTGAAAAGTCCCGAGTGATGTATGGCAGAAAAATAGAAGCAAAAATAAGAGCTTACAACTTAAACACAGCTGCCCCAGGCAGTCACTAGGAAAAGTCACATGACACCTACCTGAAAATAAAATGGAGCAAGCAAATGTGAGATACGGCATCATCTGCACACTGACAAAGACTGAAAAGTAATAAAATAAAATGTGCCGGAACATGCGATGTGAAGGGTAGTAGCCCATGGTGCATTAATACGGTAAGAGAACGATAGCACACAGTAAACACAAGTTTGTTGCTGGAGTGACATGCATGTTCCGCGTGTACCATCACGACTGTAAATGACACTGATTTCATATGACAGTTCCATAAACAACTAATTAACATTCACTTAATTTCACTTACATTTTAGATGCAATATTTAGTGTTTTTGTTCTATTTCAGCAGTTAAAATCATTCACAGCAGACCCGTAACACGTCTCACTCATAACAACAAGCGTGAACGATTCAGCGTTTGAATGAATCGTTTGAATGAACGACTCAGTGACTCACTCATTAAGATGGTCACCTGCTGCCACCTACTGGAGGTTTAGTTTCATGTTTACACAAACTTTACATGTCTTTTTGTCACTTGTAATGAAGCTTGCTTATTACTGAAATTATTAATATCATGGAAATGTTATTATTGACTTTAGCCTGGATAGATGGCTCTCAATATCGCAATATATATCGCAATGTAATTGTTTTCCAATATCGTGCACCCCTACTTTACATGCACATGAACTTTAATGATATCCCATTCTTAATCTGTGGGGTTTAATATGGAGTTGGCCCACCCTTTGCAGCTATAACAGCTTCAAATATTCTGGGAAGGATTTCCACAAGGTTTAGGTTTAGTGTGTTTATGGGAATTTTTGACCATTCTTCTAGAAGCACATTTTTCAGTCAGGCATGAGAAGGCCAGGCTCGCATTCTCCGCTTTAATTCGTCACAAAGGTGTTCTATTGGGTTGAGGTCAGGAATATGTCAAACTCACTCGTCCATGTCTTTTAGGACCTTGCATTGTGCATTGGTATGCAATCATGTTGGAACAGAAGGGGGCTATCCCCAAACTTTTCCCCAAAAATTGTACAAAATGTCTTGGTATGCTAAAGCATTAAGAGTTCCTTTTGACTGGAACTAAGCCCACCTCCTGAAAAACAACCCCATCCCATAATCCCCCTCCACCAAACTTTACACTTGGCACAATGCAATCAGGCAAGTGTCGTTCTCCTGGCAACCACCAAACCCAGACACGTCCATAGGATTGCCAGATAGAGAAGTGTGATTCGTCACTCCAGAGAACACGTCTCCACTGCTCTAGAATGCTTCTCCTAAACTTACAGGTGTCGGAGGCAGTTTACACCACTGCCTCGGACACTTTGCATTGCACTTGATGTAAGGTTTGGATGCAGCTGCTTTGCTTATGGAGACCCATTCCATAAAGCTCTCTACACACTGTTCTTAAGCTATTCTAAAGGTTTGGATGTCTGTAGCTATTGACTCTACAGAAAGTTGGCGACTTTTGCATTGACAGTAGACCGTGGAATATTTAGTAGTGAGGTAATTTCATGATTGGAGTTATTGCACAGGTTGCAACCTATCACTGTACCACGCTTGAATTCACTGAGCTCATGAGAGCAACCCATTATTTCACAAATGTATGTAGAAGCATGCCGCATCCAAATCGCCTACTTATACTACAATCTAAAAGTATATACTCTTTTTGTGAAGAAAACTTACATACTTTTGAATGTGTAGCAGAAGAGTATACTTTGCAAGCTTTGGGACATACTACTTCATTATCTTTAACAGACTCTGTTGCTTAGTTACATCCATCCCGTCACTGTTTAAACTGCCCTGTCAATCATCGTTACAGTTAAAATCCTCCACATCCAATGTAATTTCCTAGACTATCGGAGAGAAATGTAATAGCACGTTGATTTGCCATTTGTGGGTCTTTAATGCAGAGACTCTCCATGTGTTTTCAGTTAAAATATATAATGATGCATTTAAAAGTTAATGACCAAAACGTATCATTACAAAACTTCACAATGCTACTGATCACTCAAGTTCCTTTATCTAAACCTCTACTTAACCGTCGGACTTGCACATCCATCATGCTTGTAATTTTGTAACGATTTTAATTTGCATTTGTAGATTTAATCAAATCCTTGTCCAACTCACAATGGGTTGTGGGCAATATCAGCTGTTAGGCGGTGTGTGCACAAAAGTTTTTTTTTTTTTTTTTTTTTTTCACGCGGCTGGCAGGTCTATCTAACTATTCAATCAACTATCACAAACTGTACAGTTATCCTTGCATGTACAGATGCAATTTAACATCCAGCCAAACTCCATCCATAAAGTACAGACAAGTCAGGATACATCTTAGTCTTTGTCGTTTAATAAGATGCCAAGTACATTATATATAAGGAGTAAAACTGTAAACAAACAGTAAATAAACCATTTTAGAACAATTATCCAATGACTAAAGAAGTGAAATTCATGTAGTTCTGAAACTCTGATCTGTAAATGTAATTTCCAAATAAATTCCCAAATAGATCATCAGATGACCAGGAAACAGTAACAAATACAGATATTCACGCATATAGAGTAGTTATTTTACCAAAGTAGACTGAAATCAACACACTGAGTGCTATATCAGACAAAGGCTAAGCTAATAGCTAAAGGCTATCACAAAAAAAACGCATTAACTCAAAGCCTTAAACAAACGTATCGCAAATAATCAAGCATTATATAATGAAGAATTAACTTACAGATCATGCTTTTAAAAATGCGAAACAAAGTATGGCATCCAAAGATCGAGGAAATGCTGACTGGTGAAATGTGGTCACTTATTTTTCTAGAGAATTGCCCCTAGGTGGCGCCAAAACTATAACAACTATACAAAATAAAAGTGACAAGTAAACTTATAGCAGAACACAAACTATGCATCACTTGAAAGCTAAAACACTCAAGATTCATGTTCTGAACTCATTTTGGCAATAAATACACATGAGAGGAAAGGGTTAAATTAAATGCTGAGGGACTAGCTATTTAAACATTAGCATAATAAATGCGGTACTCATCTTTCATCTCCTTTTGTATAGATCAGATCGGACAAGTACAAAATACTTGTCCATGTAAGTCCACTCTTCAAAATGCATCCCACTTTTTATCCCAAAACAACGACAAAATTTGGAAAAAAAATCCTCCGTTGTTTGCATGAGCGTTTTGAGTTAGAGTAACTAATCACATCCATTTTCATTGAAATAGCGATTATAATCATTATTCTGACAATCTTCCCTGTACATTGGACTGTTCCTGTCATATTAAACCCTCCCAGGTCTCTCTCCTTCAATCCCAGGCTCTTTGATGACAGGATATGAAGGGAGCGCATTACTGGCTGCGAAAGCTGTCAGTCAAATGCACCCATGGTTTTCGTTGGATAAAGCCCGTCAATGCCTAGCCAATACCTAGCCAGCAAAAGTTTGATTGAAGGACGTAATAATGAATCAAAAGACATTATAGTGCAGTGTTTGTAAGATATGTCTTAAGCATTGAATCAATATACCTCATGCTTACCGTCTCCGTGGCACCAGTACGGCCTGCCAGTTTTAGTGCACACACTTAATCGCACACACGCAGACTCTATGACAGACTGTTTTTATCAACTAAAAAAAACGTGTTGCCCCACCTGTGTCTAACTAGTTCCCTCATCTACCTTGTGTATTTATACTCCCCATTCTGTCCTTCGTCGGTTATTGTTGCTGTTGAGGTTAGTGTTTGTACGTATGTTGAGTTCGAAAGTAAAGTCAGTGTTGAACCCTCATCGCCTGTGTTGCACTCTTCCTACTCCTCCTCATCTTCAACCAACCCTGACAGGTATGTTGTTTTTAGAAAATTCTCAAAAATAGGGGTGTAGATTAAGAGGTTAATGCTCCTTGCAAAATAATGAGTATGTTTTAATGCTCCTTGCGAAATTTCACACTGACCATAGAAAATCCAGTCATCAAACACTCTTTTCATTTCATTGAGCAATATATCAAAGCCATTTTATTTTTTATTTTTGAAAAAAAAAAAATCAAAGATCTGAAGACGGTGAACCTGTGCTGCCTTTTCAATTCATTTTGATAAATAAATGCAATACATTTAGTCAAGATCTAATATTTTATACCTTTTATTATCCTATTTTGCTTATTTCATAATTGGTACTTTTCAATCCTAATTCTATGTGTTATATTAAGCCTGCATTTTTGCATTTGTTCCATGTATTTTTGATGGTACCTTTGCAGTGTCAAAAAAAAAAATAATTAAAAAAAAATTACACTTTTTCTAGTCAGACACTGTTTCTGATCGTTTTGCACTGCCACATGAAGTCAGACGTGCGACATACCTAAGAGTGCCACTTACTCGCATTTCACTTTGAATGTGCTGTGAAATGTGCAATTAGCAAAAACATTTAATTTAGCAGAAATTATGCCACAGGCATTTTTTTTTAATCTTCAAAATGTGTCTGGTTCTGCTAAACACTTCCTGCATAGAATAAACTCATACAGTATTAGAACAACGTGAAGGTGAATAAATCATGATAGAATATTAATTTTTGGAAGAAGATTAATTATTTTGTGTGTAAAATACAAATCAAAATACAAATAATATCTCTAGATAAAAATGAATTAATCCGCCACAAAAGAGTGTGTTGTGCTAGACGAAGTGAAGACAAGGATGTTGAGAGGGGCAGTAACATCCAGATGTGTGGGGTTAGGCTGTCATTGTCATGGTGTTGACTGGACTATGCAGGTTCCTCCCTGGAAATCAAGGACAGCTTTTGCATGCACAGTGGAGACCAGTTCCAGGTTAGACAGCCGTGATGCTGCATTTATTGTGTAATTAGATTCAGATACACCTTGTGGCATGCTGACAGCAGTACTCTGTGACCATGGGACACTTCCAAACTCGTTTAAGTTGTAAATCTAGATCCATGATGGTGATAGAAGTGCTGAGGTAAAAATGATACAACAATAGCCATATCTTTTTTCACAGTGTATTAAAAAGTAGATATTTCGGTTACAATGTACAATATGGGTGCACTAATTAATTCATGCTTAACTTATGCACAGATAATCACGAGTTAATGTATTACTAATGGTGAACTATTATGTGTCACAGTGTATAGTGCAGCACAGATGACGAGATCCAGAACTTCCAAACAGATGGGCTTTTATTATTTAAGAATGACTGAACAGAACACCAAACTCCACAATTCAGACTTAAGACTGGAACAAGGAGTGACTACACAAGAGGAACTTAAATAAGGAACCAAAACGAGTTAATAAACAAGACACACCTGGAACAGAATTAACTAATGAGGGTAACCAAGGAGACAGATAAGTGGCGGGAAACTAACAAAGAAACATATGACCAGTGCAAACACAAAGGAAACCAACTATACATGTGACATAATGAAGATTCTACATGATTAATAGATTAAGGGTGCGTTCACACTTGTAGTTCGGTTCGTTTGGTCCGGACCAAAAAACAAAAACAAACATAATAGTCCTGGTCCGCTTAGCGTTCACACGGGCATTTTTAACAGCGAACCTAAAGTTACCGAACCAAAGGCACAGGGAGATGGTCACAACCTGATTGGTCGGCTTATATGACGTAGGAGCTCGCTTACCGAACATTCAAAACAATGCTGTGTGCGGATTACACGCGCGGGCATTTTATGCGTGTACATATGGCATTATTTTTACCAGAGAACTCATGAAGAGCTCATGAAATGTTCACAACATTCAAAACAACGCTGTGTGCTGGATTAAACGCGATCATTTTATGCGTGTAACACATATGGCATTATTTTTTACCAGAGAACTCATGAAGAGCTCATGAAATGTTCAAAACAACGCTGTCTGCTGGATTAAACGCGATCATTTTATGCGTGTACATGTGGCATTATTTTTACCCGCTGAGAACTCATGAAGAGCTCATAAAATGTTCAAAACAGCAGCAGGATTTCCTCCGTTTTGCAGAAAAGAGACGTCCGTTCTGTCGTCTGTACCTGCTAATAATGGGCAACACAGGAACTTTGATGAGAAGAGCCAGGTATGCTTTTTGTGTGTTTTTTCTAGCATTTTCGAAACATGCTCGTCTGACCAAATATTGATTAGGCACTTCCTCGTTGCTCTACGTTTGCCCTCTAACTTTAAAGTTACTCATTTTGGATACACCGATCTTTCCGCTTCGTCAAATCAGCTGCATTATGCGTGGCATCTTGTGACATTATTCGTCCGGTTTTTGGTCCGTTTACATGTCTTTGGTCCGTGTTGCGTTCATATATCAATCGAACCGCACCAGAGTTCGTTTGGAAGCGGACCGAGACCCATCTTTTTAGCGGTCTCGGTCCGCTTGTTTGGTGCGCACCAGGGTTCGGATGGCAGCGTTCACATATGTTCAAATGAACCGCACTAACCGAGCAACTGCACCAGGGTTCGTTTTAATCGAACCAAACATGACAAGTGTGAACGCACCCTAAGTAATCATTCAGTTGTTATTAGTTAAATATGTCATAATGTATTAATTCCTTAATAATAACATATTATATTACATGACTATTAACTAATTGACTAAGTTATAGGTAATTGTGGTTATGGGTTTTTAATTAATTTTGAATTAGTTAATAGTCATGTGCCCCAACAAGTAAAGTCATAACATAATGATACCTTTATAAATCATTAGCTAATGATTAATTTAAGCAGACAACTGGAAGTTGAAACGCATAGCTTCGATTCGACCCATTGTGGTAATTAACATTTTATTTTACATTATTAGTTGATATAATATGTTATCAAGGAATTAATCCATTATGACACATTTAACTAATAACAATTTAATGATTACTTAATCTATTAATCATGTAGAATCTTCATTAGTTGCTGATGCAGTAATCATTAATAAATGGGTTAGTTTACCATTAGTAATACATTAACTCATGATTATCTGTGCATTAGTTAAGCATGAATTATGCATATAAGTACACACGTATTGTAAAGTGTTACCAATATTTCTATATTGGCCTATATGTACTTCTGTAGTGTTTTTTTTTTTTTTTTTTTTTGCTATGCTGTCAGCCCAACGCAGTTATAATTTTCACGTCCAATGCCACATTGTTTAAATTGCAAATGGACTCATGCCCATCTGTTTGCCCATGGGCATACTGGTCTGAAAATGAGGTGTGTTCAGGCGCATTGTTGGCTCGTTGCTATTTAGAGGCTACTGAAAACAACTGTGCCATTGACCAACAAAAACTTAGTCTAAAGTCAATAGCACAGTATTTGTGCGTTATTTAAAGGGCACGTTAGTAATTTGCACCTATAGGCAGGTGTACAATGCATGCACACTCAGATTATTACACACACAGGGACGCTCAGAAGAACACAATTATAATATAAATATTAAAAATAAAAGTAGTCCTCTCTGGAGAAGTGTTCAGTTTTTCCACTCTCAACTTTTTCACTCGCTTCACTTTATTACCTAATGAGCTATCCAGACATTTATATTTTGTGTCATGACAACTCTCTGAGTGTTTGGCATTGTAATGGGTATGAGTCTAGAGTTCTGTCTAGAGTTTCAAGACAGAACTTTGCATAGATCAGAGGTCTGAACCATGGTGTGTTTATGTCGTCAAAACGAGTACCGCTGTGAGTACTTGCAGCAATTGTTTACCACTGCTAGGTAACAATACACTGTGTTATTAAAGTATTTGTCCTTTTAGATTTACCATTAAAAGCAGCCACTGTTTACCACTAAATCTTTACACCCACAGAACGTCCCTTGAGTCGTCTGTGATTGCATTACAAGAGATGCAAAGAATGCAAATTGCTCTACAATGGCAATTTACTTAGGTCACCATCAGAAGCTCTAATGTGAAAGCACCCAAAGTCTCAAAGGTGCTGTACCAAATGTCCGCGGTACCACTTATGTTATATAATACCACATAAACTATTGTGTGGTAGTCTGAGTGAGTGCAAAAGGATGCACTGCAGCTGCACATGTGAGCTTATGAGCAACAGTCTGTATAATAAATACTGAAAACAGTGCATTGCTTTGTTGATGAGCATCCTTGGTGGACAGTCATATGGGGACAGTCCGCATAGATTCCATTAGCAAGTTGAATAGTTCTCTTAGTACCACCTTGATAGGGCTACACTAAATTAGAGTGTAGTTAAGTCTCCCCTCATTTTAGTGGGTTGTCATGCTGAACCCTCTGCTCTGGAGAGTTCAGTCTAAACCCAGGTCTTAGGGCCATAGGGAATAATATCAAAGCTGCAGGTGTGTCTGCACCTCTAATGTGGTGACTCCTTATTCAGTTTAAGCTGATGAGCATGCATCCCCTCAGCATGGCTAAGTGGATATTTGTTTCCCATAGTGTCTTAACGGACACAGTTTGATTTCCCATTCAAAAGAAAATGTCTAGGTTACAAACGTAAGCCTGGTTACCTGAGAGGGGAGGGAGACACTGTGTCTCATTGCCATGCTTCTGGTATACCTGCTATACTTCTCATTCACAGATGTGTACTTCAGGCACCATTTTATACTATGGTCACACCAGTAGTGATGTCATAGGCTGTTGCCATTCAATGTTATTGTCATTTTGACACGTGTTTCAGACCTGGTCATGCTGAGACGTTCCCCTTCTCAGGGAACCAGGCTTACATTTGTAACCTAGATGCTAGTAAACATGTAGGTGCAACATTACATATAGACAAAAGAATGTCTAAAGAATATCAAAATAAAGTGTTACCAACATCCTCTGGTGTCTAGGATCTTGTGCAATGCCAGATGGCTGAGGTCTATCTGCTGGTCATGAGTTCCTTCCTGGGACCTAGCATTGATCCAGGGAATATTAGCAGAAGAACCATTTTAGCCATTGGTGCCAGTTTTTGATAAAATGCTGACTTTTAACATAGCTCTCTTATTAGCATTAACTTTGCTAAGAAGAGAAGGAGATTTGTAGGTCCAGTCATATACTATTTCGTCGCTGTCCGATGAAAACCATGCATGTCCATTTTGCCGATTTTAAGATTTTTCGATGGATTGAATGTCCAGGTTCATTTCCATATACAGTATGCTTCACATATCTAAATGACCAATGAAAAGTTGTGAAATCATGTCATCTTATTTTCACGTACAGGTCCTTCTAAAAAATTAGCATATTGTGGTAAAGTTCATTATTTTCTAATGTAATGATAAAAATTAAACTTTCATATATTTTAGATTCATTGCACACCAACTAAAATATTTCAGGTCTTTTATTGTTTTAATACTGATGATTTTGGCATACAGCTCATGAAGATCACAGCTTGAGAAAAATCTTTAAAAAATAGCATATTTCATCCGACCAATAAAAGAAAAGTGTTTTTAATACAAAAAAGGACAGGCCAATTGAGCACAGTAATACCATGGTCACTAAACCAATTACCAGTGGTTGTGGCACTGTGAGCCAGTGCCAGGTCATGCTGAAAAACAAAATCTTCATCTCCATAAAGCTTTTCAGCAGATGGAAGCATGAAGTGCTCCAAAATCTTCTGATAGCGAGCTGCATTGGCTCTGCCTCTGATAAAACACAGTGGACCAACACCAGCAGCTGACATGACACCCCAGACCATCACTGACTGTGGGTACTTGACACTGGACTTCAGGCATTTTGGCATTTCCTTCTCCCCAGTCTTCATCCAGACTCTGGCACCTTTGATTTCCGAATGACATGAAAAATTTGCTTTCATCCAAAAAAAGTACTTTGGACCACTGAGCAACAGTCCAGTGCTGCTTCTCTGTAGCCCAAAGTGGCTTGACCTGGGGAATGCGGCACCTGTAGCCCATTTCCTGCACACGCCTGGGCACTTCTCGTTGTGCAGCGTTTTTTGCCACACTTTTTCCTTCCCACAGCCTTCCCACTGAGGTGCCTTGATGCAGCACGCTGGGAACGGCCTATTCGTTCAGAAATTTCATTCTGTGTCTTACCCTCTCGCTTGAGGGTGTCAATGATGGCCTTCTGGACAGGGTTGAGACGGCAGTCTTACCCATGATTGCGGTTTTGAGTAATGAACCAGGCTGGGAGTTTTTAAAAGCCTCGGGAATCTTTTGCAGGTGTTTAGGGTTAATTTTTTGATGATTTTTTTGTAATTTTTTTGTTTAGAGTTGATTACAGTTTTTCTCAATTGCTAAAACACTAAAACCCATCGGCTGAACAAATTTCTCAGTTGCCTGAACTCATTTAGCTAATTGTGCAGTCTGTTGTCAGTACTTTAAACCATTTCACATGGTAAAACACAATTTGCAGATCTCACTTAGACTTTTCAGCAAAACTCTAAACACATTCTCATTGTCAAGACACATACTGCTCTCTAATGCACATGCCTTCATACGGGTTAACACAAGTGGCAACAATCAAATACAAATGGAAAACACAATGTCATTGATTGAACACAACCACTCAAAACTGATTTAACCCGTCTCTAATGATGAGACACAACCAATATAAGTACAGTGCATTGTAGGCTGTATACTGTACAATTAACAAATCGTAGTGAACTGAACATGTTGCTTTCCATTTGTTTACTGTACTGACTGCTCAAAAGATTTTGACTGGTTGCAGGTTCATATCAACAAAGAACGAGTTTGTGAGATGCCGAGTACAGTACTGAAAAAATCAGCCTAATCTAATGAAAATGCAGATTTATAGCACAAATTGTATTTATCGTGCGATTTATATGCCAAAATGAGTTTTTATGTGCATATGTTACACAGTTTTCGTGTGCATATGATACATGTGCACGTACTCCAAACAACTCAACCTACCCAATGGGGTGACAATGCAAATCATATGCACATAAAAACTAATTGTGCCATATAAATCGCACAATAAATACAATTTGTGATAAATATATGCATTTCATGAGAATGAGTTGGTAAAAAAAGGGCTACAAGCAAGAGGAAGAACAAAAAATTGCAAAGCAGAGTAGTAATAATTTCTGACCAATTTTGAGCTACTATGATGGAACATGTTTTCATTCATCACAAGACAATGACAAAAATATGAATTTTGTTTTGAGATTAAAAATTAACTTTTGGCTGAGAACTATGTTTCGAACAATGTGTTTTCTATTTTTTGCTGTATTGTTTACTGATTGCTTGATAGTGTTTATCATTTTGATCACTTAGTTTATGATTTGAGAGCAGTGTTTGATTTTGAACACAGGTAAAACTGTTTTGAGGCGAAAGTTTCATTTTGCAAGAGAAGTCAGAGGTTTTGTGAATAGTGCTTGAAGAGGAGGTTTTGTGTTTAATGGTTTCAGAAAATGGAGCAAGGTTTCAGAAATAGTGTTTTAGCAATTGAGAAAAACTGTAAGATGATTAGTTTAATAGCTCGTTTAGAAAACATTTTCATGATATGCTAATTTTTTGAGGAATTTTGGGTTTTCTTGAACTGTATGCCAAAATCATCAGTATTAAAACAATAAAAGAGCTGAAATATTTCAGTTGTAGTGCAATGAATCTAAAATATATGAAAGGTTATTTTTTATCATTACATTATGGAAAATAATGAACTTTATCACAATATGCATTTTTTTTTTTTAGAAGGACCTGTATATCCGTTTGGTGTCAAAGCTGTCAATCACGCCATGTATCTCCCACCCTGTGGAAGCATCTCGCCGGTCTCGTGAAGTTTCATCATATTGTGAAGATGTTAACGAACGGATTTCCAAAGTGAAGTGAAACAATGTTGACTGGGCATAGCGCTATATTTTTTTCTGATCTATTTTTCTCCCTTCCTTCAGGATGTCTGTCTCTCTAAAGGTGCTGTGTGAATTGATGAATATTAATTATGATAGGGCTGTTATTGAGGTGATTGCAAGGGTCAACAATGAGGAGGAAGGTTTGTAGGAAAATAGAATTGAGTCAGCCAAACAATTAAGTCTACATTGTATTCATTACTGAAATGTAGGGCTGCTCCGATCACGATCGGCCGATTGTTAATGCGCATCTCGCCAGTAAAGCCGGTTCTCTAATCAGCGGTAAATTCCCTCAGGTGCGTGATTTCACATAGAGCAGCTGTTACTACACAGAGCCGTTGTTAACCCTTAAATGCAGACGTCATTCACTACCCTGCTTCTCATTCATTTTTTAAAGTTAGACATCAACCTCCTTGGTATTTCTCAATCAATCCATTTTAAACAATATAACAAGAAAAAATATATATAATTATAATTGAATGCCTGTTTTTTTCACTAGTTTTTTTGTCAAAATTGTATAGGGTCGCTAATGAATTGTAGGCTACGTATATTTTTTTGCACAATGATAAATTCATCTATAATGACGAAATAGGGCGCAATTCACCTTTATTCCACAAGGTGGCAATGTCTAATACGCAATGATGAAGTGACGTTTCACTCATTCATCAGGCTTTATAGTCTGGATACGGATTTAACCCCAGAGTATAAGGTCCTTTAAAGTTGATCTGGTCTACAGCCACACTTGTCTGTGCAAAAACACAAATCCTTGTGAGGCAGGCACTATCCACAAAATGTGGATCACTATCATTTAAAAGTGAGCGCCTTAGGGTTCACAAAAAGGAGAACGAGGAAGGGCTGGATGCCCCAACTATGCCTGTGCATCTTCAGACAATTAGTATATGGTGCATTTTCATGGTTTCAGTGACATACTACAATTTGTCGCTACATTATCATTTGCATATGTAGACACATGCTTTGGACACCAGCTCACACAAAGCTTTCCCATAGCATTTACCTATACAGTACTATGGTTAAGTGTTTTGAGGGCATAATATTGTGCAAGGAACCACATGTAAATAACTCCAGTGAATTCCATGTACAGTATAGTTGGAAATGTTTTTTCTAATGAGTATATGATCGAAAAAGAACCCTTCACCAATACATGGGCAGTCTGTCTGGAGCACACAAACATGGACAATCGGAGTGATACAAACAATGTAAATCACAGTGTTGTTCTGTTCTTGGAACACTGCTCAGCTGCTCAAAATCCTACTTGCTATGTAATATTTAAAAACCTGATTCCAAAAAATTGGGATAATTCACAAATTGTGAATCAAACAGATTGCAATGATGTGGAAGTTTTTAAATTTCTATATATTATTCAGAATACAACATAGATGGCATATCAAATGTTTAAACTGATAACGTGTAATTTAAAGGGGAAAATAAGTTAATTTTAAATTCCATGGCATCAACACGAGTTGGGACATGGTCATGTTTACCACTTTGTGGCATCCCCTCTTCTTTTTCTAACAGTCCTCAAACATCTGGGGACTGAGGAGACAAGTTGCTCAAGTTTAAGAATAGGAATGTTTTCCCATTCTTGTCTAATACAGACTTATTGTTGCTCAACTGTCTTAGGTATTCTTTGTTGCATCTTCCACTTTATGGTGCACCAAATGTTTTCTATGGGTGAAAAATCTGGACTGCAGACTGGCCATTTCAGTACCTGGATCCTTCTTCTACACAGCCATGTTGTAATTTATGTAGTATGTGGTCTGGCATAACAAACCCGATTCCACAAAAGTTGGGTTGTCCTTGTCATCTTTAGTCTGGTTGCCATTTCATGAATCAAATTTTAATTTTTCTGACCACAGAACAGTTTTACACTTTGCCACAATGCATTTTAAATACGCCTTGGCCCAGAGAAAATGGCTGCACTTTTGGATCATGTTTAGATATTGTCTTTTTTTAACCTATAGCGATTTAGCTGGTAGCAGCGAATGGCACGGTGGATTGTGTTCTCCGACAATGTTTTCTGAAAGTATTACTGTGCTCATGTTGTGATTTCTGTTACAGTAGCATTCCTGTATGTGATGCAGTGCTTTCTAAGGGCTTGAAGATCACGGGCATCCAGTATTGTTTTCCAGCCTTGACCCTTACGCACAGAGACTGTTCCAGGTTCTCTGAATCTTTGGATAATATTATGCACTGTAGATGATGATAACTTCAAACACTTTGCAATTTTTCTCAGAGTAACTCCTTTCTGATATTGATCCACTATTTTTTTTGCCACAGCTTTTAGGGGAATTGGTGATCCTCTGCTGATCTTGACTTTTGAGAGTCACTGCCACTCTGAGAGGCTCTTTTTATACCCAATCATTGCATGGCAATTGATCTAATAAGTTGCAAATTGGTCCTCCAGCTGTTCCTTACAGTATATGTACATTTATCTTTTCCGGCCTCTTATTGCTACCTGTACCTGTTCTCTTATTGTAACTTTTTTGGAATGTGTAGTTCTCATGAAATCCAAAATGAGACAATATTTGCCATGACATGGCAAAATGTCTCACTTTCAACATTTGATATGTTATCTATATTCTATTGTGAATAAAATATAAGTTTATGAGATTTGTAAATTATATACATTTTTTTTGTTCTCAATTTGCCCAACTTATGGCAACGTGTCCCAACTTTTTTGGAATCGGGTTTGTAATAATACACCTCCACCTGTCGCTGGTGTGGTGAGCGCACTGGCACCGTTGTTCTGTGGCTGCCATCACATCCATAGATATCCATAATAAGGGCTAGATATCTTACGGCGGAGTCACCATCGTCATCACCGTCTTGTCACAGCCACATCATCTTGTCACAGGCAAGCTTTCTGTTGGGCTCTGTGGAACCTGATGTAAGATGAGTGATCTGTACGAACATAAATACTCTTATCTTGCTGAAATCTTGACGGATTTACAAATGGTCTGGTTTCTTACAAACGTTATAAACATGGCTACATATCTGGATGCTTTAACACGTTGAAATTGCAGCTTTTCGTTTCGATAAACGACTTAATCGTGCAGCTTGTGTATCACGGCTAACTTACATGCACGTTATCAAGGAGGCTGAGACCACAATCGAGCTGTTCAATTATATAGGTTTTATTGAGACCAATAATGATTTTATGACAACCAATCTTTTGTCTAGTTAAAATAAACTTAGTTTACATGTTTTTTTTGTTTAATTTTAAAAAAAATACATATTATTTTATTATAATAGCTATATTATATATTTTATATATATATAGCTCTGAAAAAACATTCTGAGCTGTTTATGTGTATACATATATATCATTTCTCATGTTGCCATTCGGTACACAGTTTTATTGATTTAGCATAAATACCTTGTGTGTATGTATATTCATTGCACCTATCTGTTCTGTTCAATGTTACTTTCATATTGAAGTCCATGGTTCAAATTATTCATAAGTATGTAGTGTCATAACTACATCTCTGACATTTATAACAAACGAAAAAGTTTGAAAATCGGTTGAAAATTGAGCAAGTTAAGGATATTTAAAAGTCAACAGCGCGCAGGAGACATCTAGCCTTTATTATGGATATCTATGGTCACATCATCCAAGTGGATGCTATGGTGGTGGTTGAGGTGTCATGAGTTTGTCATGAGTCTAAAGTGCTGTGAACAGTAGTACATATGCAAGCGCTATATAAATGCCTCCTTCATTCATTCATTCATTCATTCATTCATTCATTCATTCATTCATTCATTCATTCATTCATTCATAATGAAGAGTATTATAGAACATTATACATTTACTTTTCTTTGAAAATAGTTTATACATTTTGAGAGGAACAGCTACAAATCAGTCAATATGCAACATGCTTTATAATTATCCACTTGTGGTTCAGAATCTACCACTTCAGACATGTTTAACTCTCAAGGTCTTCGATGCATCTTCATTATATCAATACTAAGTGTATAAATACAATCACGAGGAAATAACTTGTATGAATAGCTGAGAGCAAGGTCAACGTTAACTTGACTCTTCAATAAATGAATTCACAAGAAATTATTTACCATATGGATTATATATTCCGCATGTATGTTTTAATATCTTCAGCAGATGCAGTTGCTGGCTGATTAGACTGCACAAATAAAGCTGCTAGAATATCTTCCAGTTATATCTAATTCATTTCTGGACTCAAACATGGAGCAAAAATAGACACCTTCAAAGCCTCATGTCTGGCCACCTTGTGAATACATAAAAAGAAAAAAAAAATCAATCACATTATTTATTTATATATTCATTTCACCCTTTCAAAGTGCCAGGCTCATATAAAGGCACACTTCTAATGTTTCTATTCTGGCACCAGTGTTATGTTTGAATCTTTATTTACTTATTTATTTTAGACTCTTCAAAGAGTTTAAACTTTATATAACCATGCAATCACTTTGCATTAGTATTTTCCACATCTGAAGGTGTGGAAAAGAAGTAGCTACTCTCTCTCGAAACCACAGAGTTTGGATATGTTGAGGGGGTCTTGAGCCCTGACTAGTGGCGTTTACTGTAAGCCAATTATTAAGGGGTTACTTCAGCGATTCTGGGAATTGTTGTCTTTCATCCCCATGAGACAAAAATAAATTTTCTGTCTTTTCTCAGTCTAGAGGGCACCAAATAATAATTAAAAAAAAAAAAAAAAAAAAAAAAAAAAAAAAAAAAAAAAATATATATATATATATATATATATATATATATATATATATATATATATATATATATATATATATATATATATATATATATGTAAGGGATAATCCACGGCTAGCCATGCATTAAAGGATTTTAAAGGATTTAAAGGATTTTAATGCACGGCATAGAGGCGAAGAACCGCCCGACGCGAAGCGGACCTAGGTTGCCTCTAGGTCGTGCATTAATATCATTTAATGCATGGCTAGCCGTGGATTATCCCGCTTATACCATGGTTATTTGCCAAGTTAAAAAACAAGTTAAAGCTGTAACTGATGCTTTTTAAGAGACGGGTTAAAATGACGGTTGGTTTCTTACGTCTCGTTAGTTCTAGCACACCGTCGCTTTAAATAAAGTAGAGCCATCGAAATGTTTTTATATGAACAAATTACCACATTTATTTAAATTCATTATTAAAGGAAAGAGACAGAGAACTGAAATAGAAAGATCAGAGAGAGAGAGAGAAAGAGAGAGAGAGAGAGAGAGGCGCGTTTGCGATCTCTTCATGTCAGTCTGAAGATCCCCTTGTTGCTTAAGCATATCGAACATAACTAAATGATTATTTAATTGATTTATTAAAATGATTTATGAATGACAGGCAACACTGCAATCTTTACAGGCAATCTTTACAGTATTTGAACGAATCATCATTATGTAGCCTAGTGTAAAATAAACCCTGCGTCATAAAGACACATTACATTTAATGCATTAAATTATATAATAATATAGGTGCTCGAGTCGGTCAGTGTAGGTGTCACGACCATCATAGACTGTAAAAAACGCACGACACACGGCGAAATGTTCCGCAACTCGGTGTAATGCAGGTGTCAGTGTCAGTCGCGATAATGTCAGTGACAATGAAGACCGCATGTGCCACGGAGGTGCCAATACAATACGCGCATAGTTATTAGATATGTATATACGTATACATTTTTGCGCATAGTGACAAATGTGCCATTGGCTTCTGTGTGTCACGTAATGTCTCATATCTATGTTGCCATAGATATGTATACATATCTGTGGTTGATACTGCCAGTGCCAGCTGCCACTAGGTGTTTCTCAATGTCAAGGATGCTTCCTTGGAAGGACTGATCCTTCCAAGTCACTTCCTTTAGAGGCTAGGCGAGGCTCCTCTTTAGCATTCGGAGAACGCGTAAATGGAACAGGCTAGCAAGTGCACATCATTACGTCAGTGAAAAGGTCCGTTGGCCATCAATAACGTTATGTGTAACATTATTTGTATTTTTTTTTAAATATCAATACAGTAGTAATTTGTACCGGCATTTAAACGTTAAACTTTACTTATATTTACTATGGTTATAACAAATGTGTAAACAAAATGGTAAAAGCATTGTGGCAAGCAGCTTGGTGAGGGACCGTGAGAGGGGGCCGGTGGAGTGATAATGAGCGGCAGCTGATCGCCACACCGGTCTCGGCTCACGGCAGTGACGGGAGTATAATTGGAAGAGCGTGGAAGGACTAGGCCTGGACTTTATGTTATGGTTTGTTTATGTTTTATTATGTGTGTGCGGGCAGTCGCCCGTGAGGGGCTTCCCGCGTTACTTTCGTTTAGTTTATTATTTATTATAAAGTTGCTGAACGTTCGCCGGTTCCCGCCTCCTTCCTTCCCATCTACAAACCCCGATACAAGCATATTTGCCCCGTTCGCGATCCGACTCCGGGAAAGTCTGAAGATAAAAATAATTACATTAAAAAAGTACCAAATTCAAAATTGTCTCAGTTTAACGCTGAATTTGCTGATACTGATTGGAGTAATGAGATGTTTTTGCAAAATCCAGATTATGTTCTGTCAAATTTCCATAGGAGAGTGGAGAAAATATGTCAAAAATACACAACTACATGTAAAATACATACTAGACAAAATACGGTACCTTGGTTAACACCTGATATTTTACAGCTCCTAAAAAAGAAGGCCTCTTCCTTGAAAGCCTTCAGATTATTAAAAACACCTGAAGCTAAACTTATTTTCACACAGATTAGAAAGAAGTGTCATTTTGAGTTACACAAAGCAAAACAGTCTTATTATGAAATTCAAATTAGTCGAACAGTTTCCAACCCAAGAACATTATGGCGAACATTGAAATCCATAACTGGTGAAAATAAAATCAAAAATAATAATAGTTTAAAAATATCCATAAATGGTACTCTTCTTACTGATCACGATAAAATTGCTAATTTTTTTAATGAGTATTTTATTGCATCTGTACAAGAATTATCCTCTAAATTTACTATTCCTCTGTTTCTCACATCAGTACAAGCATTATCTCAGCAATTTTCTTTCTCTGAAATCGTACAAAATGATATAACTAATATTTTGTGTTCTCTGAAAGCTTCTCATACTTGTGATATAAATAATTTAAACTTAACTAGTTAATTTGTGTTATTCGACAATCAGTATTTCCTGCCATGTGGAAAACGGCCCAGATCACCCTGATGTTTAAATCTGATGATCCAACTAATATATCCAATTACCGTCCAATTGCAATTCTGCAAACCATTTCCAAGTTGCTTGAAAAAATATTATATAATCAGCTAATTAACCACCTTGAAAATAATAACCTGCTCAGTGATTGCCAGCATGGTTTCCGACCCTTGCGGTCAACTATGTCGGCTTTGCTGCTTCTCACTGAGCAAATACATGCGTCTTTAAACGAGGGTCAGATTACTGGAGTTATATACATAGATTTTCAGAAAGCTTTCGATACAGTCAATCATCAAATTCTGTTAAACAAACTTTATTCTTTTCATTTGTCATCTTCCGCAATAGATATGTTTACATCATATTTAAGTGATAGATCTCAGACTGTAAGAATCGGCACAGTAACATCACAGCCTCGAGTGTGTTCTATGGGAGTTCCACAGGGCAGTATTTTAGGTCCTTTACTTTTCCTTATGTATATTAATGATCTTCCCTGTGTTTTGAACTTTTCTAGTTCTTTGCTATATGCTGACGACACTGTTATTTTTCTTTCTGGTTCAAATATCGATTCAATCAATTACAAACTTAACTCGGATCTGCAGCATTTACAGAACTGGCTGCATGAAAATCATATAACACTTAATGTCAAGAAAACACTATGCATGTATTTTTATTCATCTAGGAGACAATTATCCATATCCAATCCTATCACTTTTTCTAATCAAAGGCTTTTAATTCTATCAGTATATAAGTATCTGGGAGTTTATCTTGACTCTCATCTTACTTATCATGTTCAAACCCTAACCAGAAAGTTAAATCAAAAGTTATAAGTTTATAGCAAAATTAGACCATATTTGCTGCTTTTATGTTTTAAAAACCTATCTTCATGCCATCATTCTGTCCACTTTGTCATATTGTTTACCTGTTTGGTCACTAACAACAAATGAGATTATTGAACCAGTAATAAGCCTTTATAATAGAGCTTATACGATCCATGTCAGGCTACCAGGCTGGACTCACCATGTACTGCACTATCTTTGTGTAATGCCTTGACATTTCAGAACTATAAAATAAGCCATGGGATAAACCTGTTTCATCAAATCTCAAATGGACACACTGTAACTGCTTTAACCGAATTGGTTCCGAAACTAAGCTCAAGGTCTGAGCGCACTACAAGATATTTTACAAATAGATTATTATTGCCTTTTAAAAACTGTTATGGGCAGAGATCTTTTTTTCTTGTGCTCACTAAAAACTGGAATGAGATCCCACAGCACATCAGGACTATCACATCAAGAAGACTATTTAAAAAAACATTTGTTTGCCATTTAATGGACAGTTATGTCTGATCATTGAGATGGTTCTGTAGCCCCTCCTGTTACCCATATCTTGGTTATGTGTGTCTGTTGTTGTCTTTAGTTGTCCAGTGTGTGATCTTTTCCTGTTTTAAAAAATAAAATAAAATAAAAAAATTAAATAAAAAATTAAATAAATAAATAAATAAATAAATAAATAAATAAATAAATAAATAAATAAATAAATAAATAAATAAATAAATAAATAAATAAATAAATAAAAAATCACTATGCCAGTGTATGCCAGAAGCAAACAGAAGTGTTTGGCTCTGTGGTACACGGTACTCAGTTCAACGGCCGATCCAAGGTCTCAGATCCACAAAAGTATAGTTTGGCTTTAAGGCAGGGTAAACAAAAAATGACTTAATAACTTGGTCATACTTTCTTATCGTACATGTTTGTTTTGCCAAAGATTTCCTGTAGTGTAAGATTGAAGTCTCATATATATGTATAGCAACTTCTACTGAAGGTTGTGAGATAGAAACCGATCGCTCTCCACAGATTTATCTTTACAAAAACACAAACCCAAACAAAACAAACTAGAAGAAAGAAACAACAGCCTCAGTCTTAAATTATGAGGCGTAACAGCCCCACAGGCTACTGATCCACTGCAGTTTGTGAGAAACACAGGGCTTTCTCTGATGCTGCAATCAACCATTTTAGGTCTTAATCTGATCGTGGCTGTTCTGCATCAAGTCACATCAAGTGCTTGGCTATTGATGCATTCATACAAACCTACAGCGCTCATAACTCATAATTGCCTAACTGCTCTAAAGAGGGTTTTAATCACACATTCCACAGCTCATGTCTGTTTACAGCTTACACAAGAGTAATTGCTGGCATTTGTTTGTTTGTGAGCCTTACACACACACACACACACACACAGAGAGAGAGAGAGAGAGAGAGAGAGAGAGAGAGAGAGAGAGAGAGAGAGAGAGAGAGAGAGAGAGAGAGAGAGAGAGAGAGAGAGAGAGAGAGAGGGAGGGAGGGAGGAGAGAGAGAGAGAGAGAGAGAGAGAGAGAGAGAGAGAGAGAGAGAGAGAGAGAGAGAGAGAGAGAGAGAGAGAGAGAGAGAGAGAGAGAGAGAGAGAGAGAGACGGGGGGGGGGATTTGCCCCTCATTATTGAATATTTGGTGTTTGGGTACATTCACATAAAGGAATAACGAAAGATATATCATGTCAGATATCAGATATACAGTAGTGATGCAAAATACAAAATAACTTTACTTAGAAATATGCATCAGACTATCAGTGTTAATATCAGGCTATTCAAAGCACAACTTCAGCGATGTCCACTGTATATATTATGAGGTGAGCATTACAAATGTATATAACGAAACAAAAGTTTATGCTTAAGCAAACAATAATTAGCTAATAATTATAATAATCAACACAGATAGGAGTATGACAGGTGTAAACAGTATCATCCTAAGTTCTAATTGCTGCATTTCGCAGTACAATGTCTGGTCATTGTGCTATAGTACAGAATATTTGGAAACAAACAGGTTTTTGTTGATTGTAGAACACGTCCATATTTAAACTATGCTGGTATATGCTGGAATCCTGAAGTACATTTTAATACCTTTTTAAGACTTTTTGAAGAAAACCAAACATTTCTTTCATTAATGACTCACCCCAATGTCGTTCCACACCCGTAAAACCTCCGTTCATCCTCAGAACACAGTTTAAGATATTTTAGATTTAGTCCGAGGGCTTTCTGTCCTTTGAATGTAAGTGTATGCCCACTTGCTGTATACGTCCACGTAATGAAAACATCATCAAAGTAGTCCATATGTGACATCCGTTGGTTAGCTAGACTCCTTTGAAGCATCGACAATACATTTTGGTCCAAAAATAAGCAAAAATACTACATTATTCAGCATTGTCTTCTCTTCCGTGTTCCTCATATAAAGAATCAAACGGTCATGATTCAAGATTCGGAGTGCGTGTCAAACTGTCAAACTGCTGAAATCACATGACATTGGCGATATGAATCACGGATCAATCTGCTGATTTGTGACCGTTTGATTCCTTTTTTGAGGTTTGAAAACAAACGCGGAAGAGAAGACAATGCTGAATAATGTAGTATTTTTGGTTATTTTTGGACCAAAATGTATTGTCGACGCTTCAAAAGAGTCTAATTAACCAACTGATGTCACATATGGACTACTTTGAGGATGTTTTCATTACCTTCTGGACGTGGACAGTATAGTGTGCATACACTTACATTCAAAGGACAGAAAGGCCTCAGACTAGATCTAAAATATCTTAAACTGTGTTCCAAGGATGAACGGAGGTCATACGGGTGTGGAACGATATTGGGGTGAGTTATTAATGAAAGAAATTTCATTTTTGGGTGAACTAACCCTTTAAGACCTCTTCGCACTTCAAGTTCTAATCAGCAACAAACCTTTAACTTAAAGGGTTAGTTCACCCAAAAATGAAAATTTTGTCAATAATTACTCACCCTAATGCCGTTCGACACGCGTAAAACCTCCATTCATCTTCAGAACACAAATTAAGGTATTTGTGTTGAAATCCAAAGGCTCAGACAGGCCTTCATTGACACCAATGTCATTTCCTCTCTCAAGACCCATAAAAGGCACATTGTTAATAAAGTCCATCTCACTATGATTCTACAGTCATTTTATGAAGCGACGAGAATAAACAAAAACAATGCAGGGTTGCCAACTCACGCATTTGGCAAGACACACACTTTCACTCTGCCAAACTTAATCTCATACCAAATTGCCAAACCTGCTTTTGATATTAAACAAAGCTAAGCTTTTATTTCTTTTTTTATGTTTTAATGCAAAATTCAAACAATAAATAGCATTTTGGCACAAATGTGGCAGAATTTTAAAGCCAGAGGCGTTGAAAAAACGGAGTAGCGACATGATCTTGTCCCCCGGCGGCGTGCACTGTCACATGGTTCATGGAGCGCTCAGTATTTCTAGTGCTCTGTCAATGCATTTGAATGGCTTAAAGCTACACTGTGTACATTTTTTTGTTTATTCTTAGCTAAAAACACTTAGTTCTTTCAAAAATATATGTGCTCATTAATGTATATTTACTTCTTTCAAGTAATAAAGTATTTTCGTAAGTTTATAATATTCCATTGAAAATACATACGGGTGAGGGGTTCGAATGGTGGTCGCCATGTTGCTCCTCCATCTTGAAAGTACATTAGCCAAAGAGGGACATACCCGTAAATTCAAGCTTCGCTTTTCGCATTTCAACACTCGATGGCAGTCATGAACGATGTCGAACTGGAAGCCATGTTGATCTTGGACTAAATCGGCCACCGTTGGAGTTAAAACGAAATCGGAATTGAGAGGAACAGAAACTATTATTCACTGGATTGTCATACACCTTTACACCGCTAGATGGGGGAAAATATCACACAGTGTAGCTTTAAGCGGATACACAACAGTTTCACTATACAGATGTTTGCAGCAAGTTTTGGTAAACAGTACAGCAAAATGTGCATTGATTAAGTCAACCATATTTACAGGATCTTTTTTATGCAGGGTGATAGAGAAGCAACATTGTTAACATTAATGTTATTCTTGTATTTAGCCCTCAGGTATTTCTTACAAATTGGTCACACTCATACTCATTGATGACAAATGTGACCATACACTGTAACTATTTTTCAATAAAATATATGTTTATATTTTAGTTTAGTAATATTTATTAAATATTTTGAGGAGATCTTTTGGTTCTAAATACTATTGGTGCAATAATTATTGTTATTTATTGACCACTTAAAATATTTTTCTTCTAATATTTGTATTATTTATATTACAATTAGTGTAGTGCTTAAGATTAAAATAGAGAATTCCAATTCAATGAGGCAAATTATTAGAGTCATTTTTTTGTTGCTAAAAAATAATAATGTTCCTTTGTAATGCTATTACCTAGTGGGTGCCTTATGGCTCTTTAATAAATATACATGTATCTAATCTAGTTGCTCAAAAAAAGTATTGCAGTCTTGCATTTTAATGAATATTTAGATATGATGAAATGGGAAATTTTAAAACATTAATAACTTGCATCCTAATATTTTCAAAGAATAATGATACTTATACAGATCCTTCTCAAAAAATTGGCATATTGTGATAAAGTTCCTCATTTTCCATAATGTAATGATAAAAATTAAACTTTCAAATATTTTAGATTCATTGCACACCAACTGAAATATTTCTGGTCTTTTTTTGTTTTAATACTGATGATTTTGGCATACAGCTCATGAAAACCCAAAATTCCTACCTCAATAAATTAGCATATTTGATCCGACCAATAAAAGAAAAGTGTTTTTAATACAAAAAAAGTCAAACTTCAAATAATTATGTTCAGTTATGCACTCAATACTTGGTCGGGAATCCTTTTGCAGAAATGACTGCTTCAATGCGGCGTGGCATGGAGGCGATCAGCCTGTGGCACTGCTGAGGTGTTATGGAGGCCCAGGATGCTTCGATAGCGGCCTTAAGCTCATCCAGAGTGTTGGGTCTTGCGTCTCTCAACTTTCTCTTCACAATATCCCACAGATTCTCTATGGGGTTCAGGTCAGGAGAGTTGGCAGGCCAATTGAGCACAGTAATACCATGGTCAGTAAACCATTTACCAGTGGTTTTGGCACTGTGAGCAGGTGCCAGGTCGTGCTGAAAAACCAAATCTTCATCTCCATAAAGCTTTTCAGCAGATGGAAGCATGAAGTGCTCCAAAATCTCCTGATAGCTAGCTGCATTGACCCTGCCCTTGATAAAACACAGTGGACCAACACCAGCAGCTGACATGGCACCCCAGACCATCACTGACTGTGGGTACTTGACACTGGACTTCAGGCATTTTGGCATTTCCTTCTTCCCAGTCTTCCACCAGACTCTGGCACCTTGATTTCTGAATGACATGCAAAATTAGCTTTCATCCGAAAAAGTTCTTTGGACCACTGAGCAACAGTCTGCTTCTCTGTAGCCCAAAAGTGGCTTGACCTGGGGAATGCGGCACCTGTAGCCCATTTCCTGCACACGCCTGTGCACGGTGGCTCTGGATGTTTTTACTCCAGACTCAGTCCACTGCTTCCGCAGGTCCCCCAAGGTCTGGAATTGGTCCTTCTCCACAATCTTCCTCAGGGTCCGGTCACCTCTTCTCTTTGTGCAGTGTTTTTTGCCACACTTTTTCCTTCTCACAGACTTCCCACTGAGGTGCCTTGATACAGCACTCTGGGAACAACCTATTCGTTCAGAAATTTCTTTCTGTGTCTTACCCTCTCGCTTGAGGGTGTCAATGATAGCCTTCTGGACAGCAGTCATGTCGGCAGTCTTACCCATGATTGCGGTTTTGAGTAATGAACCAGGCTGGGAGTTTTTAAAACCCTCAGGAATCTTTTGCAGGTGTTTAGAGTTAATTCGTTGATTCAGATGATTAGGTTAATAGCTCGTTTAGAGAACCTTTTCATGATTTGCTAATTTTTTGAGACAGGAATTTTGGGTTTTCATGAGCTGTATGCCAAAATCATCAGTATTAAAACAATAAAAGACCTGAAATATTTCAGTTGGTGTGCAATGAATCTAAAATATATGAAAGTTAATTTTTTATCACTACATTATGGAAAATAATGAACTTTATCACAATATGCTAATTTTTTTTCAGAAGTACCTGTATAAGCACACACAAGTGCATATTAGTGAATATACATTTTAGAAAACTATTATAATTTGCAGTTATTTAATTTGTCAGTTAACATGTAGGTAATGACATCTATGTAAAATGAATAATAGTTTTTCATCATTGGCGTGAGGAAAGCTGTCCTAGATGTTGTTATAGTGTTATCCACAACACACCATAATATAATTAGCCAAGCAACAATACAATTTTCAATATACACAAATAGGCTGAATTAATGTTACCTTTTGACAAGAAAGCAAATGGTATTTTGTCCTTTTTAAATAGTTGCTCCTCATAAGCTCTTTCCATCTTGGTAAGGCCACTCCAATATTTACTTTTGTCTTATTGATTTCCCTTTTGCGTCTTAATTCTCTTTTTCGCTTCCTTGGCGACTCTGATACATATCCTCGAGAATAAGAGTGATCCTCCATCAGCAACAGACTTTCAAAAAGGTTTTCAGGTTTCTATAGCAGTCTCAAGCAGTCCCCCTCTTTACATTCGACACGTTGCCATGGATTGTTTAAACGCGAAAGGCGAAGCTTGAATTTATGGGTATGTCCCTCTTTGACTAAGGTACTTTCAAGATGGAGGGGCAACATGGCGACCAGCATTCGAACCCCTCACCCGTATGTATTTTCAATGGCATATTATAAACTTACGAGAATACTTTATTACTTGAAAGAAGTAAATATACATTAATGAGCACATATTTTTTTAAATAAATAAGTGTTTTTAGCTAAGAATAAACTAAACAAGTTACACAGTGTAGCTTTAAGTTTCAAAATGTGAGGGCGTGTGCATTTACAAAAATTCCGAGAGCATTACTGATTACTTGCACTGTTGTCATGCACCCATGATAGGCATGCGCGCATACACACGCCATTTGCCCCACAAACTCTACACAGTATTGTTTGCTGCTGCTTGTCGGATGGCTTAAATCCAAATAATGGATGTTTCAGCTCCTCTGTTTTCCTTTCAGCCGTATTTACTCAAGGACAAATACGATGATGCATTGCAGTCAGTTGCAGCTCGTGGCTCTAAATTTCGCGGGTAGATTGCGTAATCAACACACATTATCGCAATAGAATTAAAATCTCTATCGTAGGCCAATTATGTATCGTTTATATTGCATATCTGTTTCCCGACATGTGAAGGGCTATACATCGAGATATCACCTAGCCGCACAATTAGCAAAATACGTGACGTCACCAGACGGCGCGCGTGCCACTCACTAACCAAGCATTTCGTTGTTTTATTAATAGTTATTATAGGGCAGAATAATGCACTAGTTAAGCATTAATTAACGATTAACTTGTTCACAATTAAGCATTAGTTAAGCAAGAACACACTAGTAATTAATGATTAATTTTACATTTTAAGGGTAGAGAATTATTTATTAGTTAAAGTAGTAATTAATGATTTGCTTGTTTACAATTATGCACTAGTTAAGCATGAACACAATAGTAATAATGATTAACTTAAGATAATAGAAAGGGCATATTAGACATTATTTACAACTTAATAAGCCATATATTATTTTTGTGTAGTGATGTAAATATATTTCTGTGCCATTCTGTCTGAACAATAAGATAGTATTTATGTTTTATTACTGCAGATTTTACCATTATAAATGGCTAAAATAGTGTATTAAAGCAAATTTGACCCCCTATTCTAAAGTGAAAATTTTATCCTCATTAATTATGGCACTTATTGAGAGATATTCACGTTTACTTACCAGAATAAGACAATAATTAAGCCAAACTACCATTAATACAGTACTAATAAAGGCAATTTGACCCTCTATTCTAAAGACAAATTCTTATTGAATCCACATCTTTAGAATCCATACGAGGAACTTCTTTATCCAGCGTTCTTCATCTTTCTCTTCAACAGGGCAGCGACTGTAAAGAAATCCCGCGCTCGTTAGGAATTCAAAAATTGCGTTATACGGCAGTGATATCAAATGCTCATTGGCTCTCGTCCAAGGGGGTATTCTAGCACTCGGAAAGCGTTCCACCCATAGGGGCGGCCATTGCTAACCAAGCCATCACCTGCTGTTAGCATCCCATTGACTCCCATTCATTTTTGAGTCACTTTGACAGTGAATAACTTTACATCTGAGACGTTTAAAGACTCCATTTGTCCATTGTTTATTTATAAAGAAACACGACAATGCATAAAAGGCTCCATTACCTTGAATCTTACACTATCACTCCGTAGAAGCTGTTTTTGTAAAAATAGGCTAACGATTGCGTCATAACCAACGCGACTCTGTCGCAGAAATTACCGTATAGACAGGAGGAGATGCTCAGAAACAATCTTTTACTGTCTATGAGGCAGTCGGGGGGACGTGAAAACCGAAAGTCTGATAAAGTCAAGGGAGAAGAATGGGGAGAAGCCGATAGTGAGGCAAAAGCAACGGGAGAAAATATTTAAACAACGTGATTCAGATATCACTTTCCACAACTACTAGACGTCAGACAGGTTGCTTACATCACATCTACGTCATCAAGCTCAGTCTGAGCCTGCGCAGTTCGCTCAGCCATCAGGAAGTGAGTGCCTCTGATTGGCCTAATTTTTCCGCCGTTGAAGTCAATGGGATAGATCTGTCCATTTCTTTTACTGTCTATGCTCTCGTCTGCTCCGTCACAGATTGCGACATGCCGTGTTTTAGTTTAGTTTAGTTTTGTTTACAGTCTGTGGGTTGAATGAGAAACGCGCGCGCCTTCAAATAGTGGATTTAAGTTTAAATAAAAAAAAAAACTATATCCCCAGAGAGGACTGCGACTGCAACACTTCGTCACTCGGACTACTATTGGTACCGCTTTTGACATTTTCACTGTTGTTAGTTATGTTTTTCTTTATAAGCATATAGTTTTTTTTTTTTTTTTTTAATGGTTATGTGTAGGTTTAGAGGTTTGAGTGAGATTAGTGGCTCAAAATATAATTTTAAAGCTATATTGCTATTACAATTTTTATTTAATTTTTGCCCATTATGTTGTATTGTCATTTTTATTCTCTGTAAAATTATGTTTGTGTTTAGGGTAATAACATGTATCTATTAAATGGTAAAAGGAAAATGTTACATTTTTATATAATATAAAATGTATTTTACATATTTTGCTGTAAAAGCATAACACGTTTTTTTAAATGTTGCCAATCCGTTTATGTTGTACCTTTCACCATTTATCCCAATAGACAAAAAATATGTTTTGTGTCTGTAGAAGCTGCTTATTAACTTATAACAAATTACTGCCATAATCGAGGATAAAACTTTCACTTTAGAATAGGGGGTCAAATTGCCTTTATTAGTACTGTAATGGTAGTTAGGCTTAATTTTTGGCTTATTCTGGTTAGTAAACGTGATTATCCCTCAATAAGTGCCATAATTAATGAGAATAAAACTTTAACTTTAGAATAGGGGGTCAAATTGCCTTTATTAGTAGTGTATTAATGGTAGTTGGGCTTAATTATTGTCTTATTCTGGTAAAATCAGCAGTAATTAAACATAACTACTATCTTATTGTTTAGTTAACTTAACAGAATGGCACAAATATAATTACATCACTTCACAAAAATAATATATGGCTTATTAAGTTGTAAATAATGGCTAATATGCCCTTTCTATTATGTTAAACTTAATCATTAATTACTATTGTGTTCATGCTTAACTAGTGCATAATTGTGAACAAGCAAATCATTAATTACTACTTTAACTAATGCATAATTTTGGACCCTTAAAATGTTAAATTAACCGTTAATTACTAGTGTGTTGGTGCTTAACTAATGTTTAATTGTGAACAAGTTAATCATTAATTAATGCTTAACTAGTGCATTATTCTGGACCCTTAAAATAAAGTGTTACCATGCTATAAAAAACTCATGACTTAGCAACATAGTTAATTGGAAACATATGCCTGAAAAAACACTAGTGGCAGTAAAACACCACAATTTTTATTCCTTTTCATATTTCAGTCAGATTAATAAAGACTCATTTTGGCTTTTCTAGCAAAGTAAACTTGTTCAGTACCTGAACAATTGTACTTGTGACTTAATACACTTGGGTACAAGCCCTGTTAACATCTCTTAATATAAATCCTATTAATAAATTCAATTCATTAAATGTGATTTTCTTACTGTGATAGGCCTGACAGGAACCGGGTTAATGCTGCTGTGTGAATGTGCTACAATGGTCGAGGGAGTGATGGCATATTTCTCTCTTCTGACCACCATAATCAATTTCTCCATGTTTATTTTCTTTTGGACAGTCATAGAAATGCTATAATGGAATTTGCCATTTGGGCAAATGTGAACTCAAAAATGATATTTGCTGTAGCTTCTGTTCAGAAGTGGAAGGGTCCATTAACCTTTTAGCGTCACTCACCGGAAATTTCATTTCCAAGCTGCCTACATACCAATGTATTCAAATGTTGTCTCATTCATGTTTATCTTTTTCTTGGATAAATGAACATTCTTTTAGTGACACAATAAGCAACATAAAAGCATTGTACAGAAATATCACCACAGGTACATATACAGATACATCTGTGTCAGCTATATATATATATATATATATATATATATATATATATATATATATATATACACACGTGTGTGTGTGTGTGTGTGTGTGTGTGTGTGTGTAAAATATATGTGTGTCAACAGTACAGAGACTGCGGTACAATAGATGTTAGTTAGCAGAGTTTATTGAGCACCAGAGAGTCAAACGGGGTGAAGTGCAGGTTAACAGGCAGGTTTGGGGCGGCAGTGGCTCATGTAGGTTGCCTACAAACCGAAAGGTTGGTGGTTCAATCCCTGGTTCCACCTGACCAAGTGTCGAGGTGTCCATGAGCAAGACACCTAACCCCAGCTGCTCCCAACGAGCTGGATGGCGCCTTACATGGCTGACATTACCGTCGGTGTATGAATGGGTGAATGTGAGGCAAAATGTAAAGCGCTTTGGATGGCCATAGGGTCTGTTACATTTACATTTACATTTAATCATTTAGCAGACGCTTTTATCCAAAGCGACTTACAAAAAAAGGGTAGAGCAATAGAAGCAACGAAACAAACAAAGCCAACAACCTGTAAGAGCTGTAAGAAATCTCAATTAATTAGCACAGTACACAATTGTTTTTTTTTTTTTTTTTTTTTTTTTTTTTTTTTTTTTTTTAATAGCCAGCTACAACAAATACTCACGTACGGAAAATACAGAACACTGGATTTGGATAGCTAATATAACAACCCATTAGGACTAAGGCTAATGCCCCAACTGTTGTCGTTAATGCGGATTCAGTGGCCCAATGGGATGGTTTTGTATGGCATTCTAGCTAAACGCGCAGCAATAGCCATCGACAGCAAAAACTCACGTACGCAAAATACAGAACACTGGGTTTTGGTAGCTATGATAACTATGTAACATACCCGCCTGAAGGCACTAATCCGGATGAGAGACGTAGATATGATCAGTAAGTGCTATTCTGTATTGGTCAAGTGCAATGGGAAAAGTGCAATTGGAAAAGATGTGTCTTAAGATGTTTTTTAAAAATGGCTACAGACTCGGCAGCACGAATTGAGATCGGCAGGTCATTCCACCAGGTGGTAACGGTCCAGGAAAATGTCCGTGAGAGCGATTTCATGCCTCTTTGGGAAGGAACCACGAGGCGCCGATCATTCGCAGAACGCAAGCTTCTGGAGGGTGTGTAAGTCTGAGCAAGTGAATTTAGGTATATTGGTGCAGAACCAGTGGTTGTTTTGTAGGCGAGAACTAGAGCCTTGAATTTGATGCGAGCAGCCATTGGCAACCAGTGCAGTTTGAAGAGAGGCGTAACATGCGTTCTCTTCGGCTCATTAAAGACCACTCTCGCCGCTGCATTCTGGATCAGCTGCAAGGGTTTGATAGTGCATGCTGGAAGCCCAGCCAGAAGAGCATTACAATAATCCAGTCTGGAGAGAACAAGAGCTTGAACCAGGAGTTGTGCAGCCTGTTCTGATAGGAAGGGTCTAATCTTTCTAATGTTGTATAAAGCAAATCTGCAGGACCGGGCTGTTGCAGTAATGTGGTCAGTGAAGTTTAACTGGTCATCAATCACAACTCCAAGGTTCCTGGCTGTCCTTGATGGAGTTATGGTCGATGAACCAAGCTGAATGGAGAAATTTTTATGAAGTGCTGGGTTGGTTGAGAAAACAAGTAATTCTGTCTTTGCAAGATTGAGTTTAAGATGATGCTCTTTCATCCAGTCAGAAATGTCTGTCAGACAGGCAGCGATACGAACACTGACTGTAGGATCATCTGGTTGAAATGAGAAGTAGAGTTGAGTGTCATCAGCATAGCAGTGATAGGAAAAGCCATGTTTCTGAATGACGGAACCTAATGATGACATGTAGATGGAGAAGAGAAGTGGTCCAAGGACTGAGCCCTGGGGAACCCCAGTAGCTAGATGATGTGACTTAGACACTACACCTCTCCATGACACCCTGTAGGACCTACCAGAGAGGTAAGACCTGAACCACTGGAGGGCAGTTCCTGAGATACCCATCGTCTTAAGTGTTGACAGGAGGATCTGGTGGTTAACTGTGTCAAAAGCAGCAGACAGATCCAGCAGAATGAGCACTGAGGATTTGGAAGCTGCTTTTGCCAGTCTCAGTGCCTCAGTTACCGAGAGCAAGGCAGTCTCAGTCGAATGGCCGCTTTTGAAGCCAGATTGGTTGTTGTCTAGGAGGTTGTCCCTTTCAAGAAACATAGAGAGTTGATTGAACACAACTCGCTCAAGGGTCTTTGCAATGAAAGGCAGAAGGGATACCGGTCGGTAGTTTTCTAAAAGTGCTGGATTCAGAGAGGGTTTCTTAAGCAGTGGGGTTACCCGAGCCTGCTTAAATGCTGTGGGAAAGGTTCCCGTATGAAGAGAAGTGTTGACAATGTGAGTGAGTGCAGGAGTGATTGAAGAAGAAATGGCCTGAAGGAGGTGAGTGGGTATAAGATCAAGTGGACAGGTAGTAGGGTGATTGGAAAGGATGAGTTTAGAAATATCTGCCTCGGAGAGCGGAGAGAAGGATGGAAGCGTGTTCGTGTTAGTTGTTGAGATGTGCTTGTCAGTTTGTGATGAGGAGAACTGTTTGCTGATGAGGGATGTTTTGTTTGTAAAAAATGATCCAAAGTCATCAGCTGTAAGAGTTGATGAAGGAGGGGGAGGAGGAGGACAAAGGAGAGAGGAGAATGTTTTAAAGAGTTTGCGAGAGTCAGAGCATTTGTTGATTTTGTTGTGGTAGTATGTTGTTTTAGCAGTGGAGACATTTGTAGAGAAAGAAGAGAGAAGCGACTGATACAAGGTAAGGTCAGTATAGTTTTTAGATTTCCGCCATTTCCTCTCTGCCGCCCTGAGTCCAGAGCGATGTTCACGGAGAACATCAGACAGCCAGGGGGCAGATGGGGTGGGGCGGGCTGGTCTGGATGAGAGGGGGCAAAAACTGTCTAAGGAGGATGTTAGAGTGGAGAAAAGAGTGTTGGTAGCACTGTTACTGTCTAGTGCTGAGAACTGAGCAGGTGGAGGGAGTGAAGATGATACCATAGTGGATAGGCGAGAGGGAGAGAGGGAGCGTAGATTACGCCGAAAGGTAATCTGTGTAGGAGTGCGTGTTGTATCAGGAGTCAGTATGAGGTTAAGAGTGATGAGAAAGTGGTCTGAGGTGTGTAATGGAGTAACTAAAGTGTTGTCCGTGGAGCAGTTGCGTGTGTATACAAGGTCTAATTGGTTACCTGATCTGTGAGTAGCCGTAGTAGATACTAACTTAAGGTCAAATGAAGTCAGTAGAGTGCTGAAGTCTGCAGCTAGGTGTTTATCAAGATGGATGTTGAAGTCACCAAGCAGAATCAGTGGAGTGCCATCCTCAGGGAAGTTAGAAAGTAACACATCCAACTCCTCCACAAAGTTACCGAGGTGACCTGGAGGACGATAGACCACTACCACATGGATTTTAACAGGGTGAGTAACAGTGATTGAGTGCGATTCAAATGAACTGGCCGGTAGAGATGGTAATAGATCAAATTTCCAATCATTTGAGATAAGCAAACCAGTACCCCCACCCCTCCCAATAGGCCGAGGAGTGTGTGAAAAAGTTAAATTGGTTGAGAGGGCTGCAGGAGTGGCAGTGTCCTCTGGTTTGATCCAGGTCTCAGTTAGGGCCATGAGGCTGAGCTGAGAATGAGTCCCAATAGATGAAATGAAGTCTGCTTTGTTTACAGCAGACTGACAATTCCAGAGACCAATTGGAATAGAGAGTAAAGTAGCAGAGGATGTTAGGATATAGCGCAAATTATTAGGATTGCGGCGTCTCGTGCGTACAGAGCGTGAATTACGAGTGCTAGTAGTTATAGTTGAGATTTGGAAGCACATGGTGAATACAGATCAGAGAAAAGGCCAGATCGGAATTAGAAAAGAGCCGAACACAAATAATGAAAGGAAGATGATACTCAAGTGGCTTGTCGAGGTCCTTGCTCGAGAGGAGTTGCACAGGGAAGAGTTGAAGTCTTTACACTCGTCGGTCTTCACACAAGGAGGGCTTCACACTGCCGCTTCCACTGCCGCGGACTATCACGCTATTTATACTCACTTGAGTATCGTTATTGAAAGCAGCTGGGAACGCCCCCAACAAACTGACTCCCAACGTGGCAAAGACCAAACAAATGCTAACTCAACAAATGCTAACTCCCACACACACCACCAGAATACACCAAAACTACTAATACACACCACTGCACCACACAGACACACTTATCCAACAACAAATGAACAAACAATCAAAAATGAGAAAAGTTACAAACACTTACACAGTAGTTGTCTATCAGTCAATCAATGCTTCACCTCTAGCCAGCTGCTTACAAACACACGAGGCTTTTAATACCTCGCTGGCCACGCCCCCAACAAACTGACTCCCAACGTGGCAAAGACCAAACAAATGCTAACTCAACAAATGCTAACTCCCACACACACCACCAGAATACACCAAAACTACTAATACACACCACTGCACCACACAGACACACTTATCCAACAACAAATGAACAAACAATCAAAAATGAGAAAAGTTACAAACACTTACACAGTAGTTGTCTATCAGTCAATCAATGCTTCACCTCTAACCAGCTGCTAACAAACACACGAGGCTTTTAATACCTCGCTGGCCACGCCCCCAACAAACTGACTCCCAACGTGGCAAAGACCAAACAAATGCTAACTCAACAAATGCTAACTCCCACACACACCACCAGAATACACCAAAACTACTAATACACACCACTGCACCACACAGACACACTTATCCAACAACAAATGAACAAACAATCAAAAATGAGAAAAGTTACAAACACTTACACAGTAGTTGTCTATCAGTCAATCAATGCTTAACCTCTAGCCAGCTGCTAACAAACACACGAGGCTTTTAATACCTCGCTGGCCACGCCCCCAACAAACTGACTCCCAACGTGGCAAAGACCAAACAAATGCTAACTCAACAAATGCTAACTCCCACACACACCACCAGAATACACCAAAACTACTAATACACACCACTGCACCACACAGACACACTTATCCAACAACAAATGAACAAACAATCAAAAATGAGAAAAGTTACAAACACTTACACAGTAGTTGTCTATCAGTCAATCAATGCTTCACCTCTAGCCAGCTGCTAACAAACACACAAGGCTTTTAATACCTCGCTGGCCACGCCCCCAACAAACTGACTCCCAACGTGGCAAAGACCAAACAAATGCTAACTCAACAAATGCTAACTCCCACACACACCACCAGAATACACCAAAACTACTAATACACACCACTGCACCACACAGACACACTTATCCAACAACAAATGAACAAACAATCAAAAATGAGAAAAGTTACAAACACTTACACAGTAGTTGTCTATCAGTCAATCAATGCTTCACCTCTAGTCTGTTAAAAGCTCTATATAAATGCAGTCCGTTTACCGTTTTACCGTTAACAGGTGAAGACTTCATGAGATGAGGGGAACCGCTGGAGAGATTGCTGGAGAGTTTGCTGGAGTACGAGGGACACACACACACACTATACGTTGAAACACTAGGAGACTTGACAAGAGACAAGCAGATATCTTCACGGGAGTCCTTGAGGTAAAACAGAGGCAGTTAGTACCTTCTCTAGATGAGACTGGCCAGTGATTGTGAGTGTGAGTGTGTCTTTTGTGCTGGTTGTGATTGGGATGATGATGGGCTGCAGGTGTTCGTGATTAAAACTCAGGAGAGGGTGTGCGCTGCGAGTGGGTGACATTGGAGCCTGGCGTGTCTGTGACGCAGGTCTGTTAGGATGAGAGGCATGAAAATGTTAAAGCAGAGTGGGATCAAGAATGTCATTTCTGGGTACCAAAGAGCATTCTTCTGGACCGTAGCCCTCCCAGTCCACCAAGTATTCTAGGAGACCACCACAGCACTGGGAGTCTGTGGTGATCAAGATCTTGACACTGTACGCCATCCCCTCCTCGACAATGAGTGGGAGTGGGTTTTCCTCAGTCACGCCAGGCTCTGTGGAGGGAAGAACAGAAGGGTGGTGAGGCTTGAGGAGTGACACATGGAATGTGGGGTGTATGCGTAACTAAGGGGGGACTTGGAGCTGATAGGTGACCGGGTTGATCTGCTTCAGGATCTTATACGGGCCAATGAACCTGGGACTCAGCTTCCTGCACGGCAGGCGCATCCTGATGTCCCTGGTCGACAGCCAAAACTTCTCTCCTGGCGGAAAGTTGGGAGTGTCGGACCTCCGAAGGTCGGTTGCCATCTTGCACCTGCGCAGGGCTCGCTGGAGTTGGTGGTTCACCAGACCCTCTCGCTCTCCCGGAACCAGTAGTCGACGGTGGACACATCTGATAGTTCTCCCGACTAGGGGAACAGTGGGGGTTGGTAGCCGAGTATGCACTGGAAAGGGGTCAATCCCGTGGTGGCCTGTCGGAGGGAGTTCTGGGCGTACTCGGCCCAACCCAGGAACTGGTTCCAGGAGTCCTGGTGACCATGGCAGAAGGTACGGAGGAATCAACCGATCTCCTGGATCTTCCTCTCCGTCTGCCCGTTGGTCTGCGGATGGTAGCCTGAGGATAGACTCACGGTCACACCTAGGAGCGAGAAAAACGATCTCCATACACGGGATGTAAACTGCGGGCCTCGATCAGACACAATGTCTTCAGGGATCCCATAGTATCGGAAGATGGTGTTGAACAGCACCTCTGCTGTCTCTAGGGCTGTGGGCAGGCCCCTCAGAGGGATGAGACGACAGGACTTTAAGAAACGGTCTTCCACCACTAGGATGCAAGTATTACCATCTGAGACTGGAAGGTCGGTGATGAAATCTACTCCAAGGTGTGACCATGGATGCTTGGGAATGGGCAGCGGGAGGAGCTTTCCTGCAGGGAGGTGCCGAGGACTCTTGGACATGGCGCACTCCGGATACCCTCTCACGTACCTTCTGACATCTCCTCCCATGTTGGGCCACCAGATGCGATCTCGCAGCAGCGAGGGGGTTTCATTGACCCCAGGGTGGCCAGTGCCCAATGAAGTGTGAGCGGAGTGAATGAGTGGGGTGCGCCGTGCTGGTGGGATGTACTGGAGGTCAGGAAGCCAGCCCGGGGGCCGTTGGTGGAGGCATTGGAGGAAGGAAGGGTCTCCTCGGACCAGGAAATGGGACTCATAAAAATCTTACTGGGCAGGATCGGTTCCGTGCGTTTGGGGTGCTCTTCGCAAGTGAACAGGCGTGAGAGAGCGTCTGCCTTCACGTTCTTGGGCCCAGGGCGATATGAGATGGTAAAGTTAAATCAGGTAAAGAAGAGGGCCAAATGGGCTTGACGGGGGTTCAGTCGCTTGGCGTCTCTCAAATATTCTAGGTTCTTATGGTCTGTGAGTACCAGGAAGGGGTGTTGGGCGCCTTCCAGCCAATGCCTCCACTCCTATAGGGCGAGCTTGATGGCCAGTAGCTCCCGGTTGCCGATGTCATAATTTACCTCTGCCAGGCTGAACTTCCAGGAGAAGAAGGCGCATGGAACTCATCTGGTATTCACGGTTGGGTCCGGTCTTCTGTCAACGGTACAGAGACTGCGCAGACAATAGATATTAGTTAGCAGAGTTTATTGAGCATTAGAGAGTCAAACGGGGTGAAGTGCAGGTGAACAGGTGGAGACTTTGTGAGATGAGGGGAATCGCTGGAGAGTTCGCTGGAGAGTTTGCTGGAGTACGAGGGACACACACACACTGGACGTTGAAACACTAGGAGACTTGACAAGAGACACTGGAGATAAGCAGATATCTTCGCGGGAGTCCTTGAGGTAAAACAGAGGCAGTTAGTACCAGCTCTAGACGAGACTGGACTGGTACTCGTGAGTGTGTGTGTGTCTTTTGTGCTGGTGGTTATTAGGGTGATGATGGGCTGCAGGTGTTCGTGATTAAAACTCAGGAGAGGGTGTTGGCTACGAGTGGGTGACGTTGGAGCCTGGCGCGTCTGTGACTTTATATATATATACTTTTTTTGTCTTTAGAGAAAACACAGAAAGTTTTATCCACATAAATGCTTGAAAATGTACAATGTGTCACGCCCGGACAGCCACCTTCTGACATGGACACTCACGCCACACCCCCTCGTTCACAATCACCTGAATTCTAGCCACCTGTGCACTGCTCACCTTCACATTCACCATCTGGTCTAGCACCGATCAACCCACGACTACCTGTCCTTACCCGAAGCCCTGATCATCATCCTACCTCGTCATCTTCTTCGTCATCCTCATCATCGTCCTCATCATCTTGTCTTTACCATCCTCATCCATCGTCTCTGTGTCCAGCACTCTCCTAAGTATTCCCTGTGTCCGTTACCTCTGTCAATAAACTTTGCACTAACACTTATCCATCTGTGTCCTCGTCTGTGTCTGACACTATGACTGTTATTATATATTTTTTTCTGAAATAATACAATCTACAATGTGTGAAAAAATAAAATAAAATACGCACACAAATATTTAATTAGCTTCCTGAGGCACAAGGCTGTTGTTGTGGCTACTGTTTCATTCACTAGCCCTGAGAACTCTGAAGGCCAGGCCTTTTTCAGCAGAAAAAATGATTATGAATGTATTTAGTATTCTCACATCAAGCTTGTTTTATTGATGAATGCACTGGGCTCTTTTATTTCCCCTTTTGTCTGTGGTCAAGAATGTCAGATGAATACTGACCATAGATGTCTTTGTATGCTCTTTTAAGAAAAACAAAAAAATAAGAATAAAACTTCCAATAAAATAATCATTAAGAGAAAGCCTCAGAAAACAGCAGGATATAAATCCATGTGCATCATTCCCTTTTAGAAAAGAGACTTCCTTTACAGCTGGCTTTAACAGTATTATCAGTTTACGGTTATCAGATCATGATTACCACATGTAAAGGTGTAAATCCAAATGTTTTTTGTTATCTGCATACAACACCATCTAAATGGTGTGATACAAATAATCATTATACATCACTTTGACAAACTGGGTTGATGCATTTTGACATTCTGGGGTAGTGCTGTGTTGCGTTTGTTTGGACAAAGACAACAGACGCTATGATCTTGTCATGCCATTTAATAAAACAGATCTTATGAATTATTCCACTGGACTATATTTGGAATATTTTTTCCCCCCTCAAATTTCCACTCTCATAGTTGCTGGGGCACTATAACACATGATTTTAATCATGCACTTTAAAACATGCTTTTCTCTTAGCAGTATGCAACAACAGTCACAGCAGCTGCCGAGCGAACGCATTATGAATGAGTAGTCATAATATAATTTTAAACACACTTTGTCCCGTCGCTCGCGAGGCGTGTCTTTGTGTCACAATTGCTCCAGCGGCCTTGCTCAGCTTCCCCAACACTTGCTCCTACTCTGCTTCATACTACAGTAGCGTTAATAACCGCATCAATGAACATGATTTCTGCCGGAGTACTGTCCTAATTCTTTTCCACTGGCTGTGAGGAGAGGTCCACATGTCCCAAGATTCTGAACTCAAATTGGGCGTAATCAGACTACGCCTTTGTTTTGAATAGGTGCCCTCTTGCGGATGGAAAAAAATCACATAGTGCAGCTTTAAATGTATTTGAATGATGGAAAATTTCATTTTTCAACCTCTTACATTAATCATTTTTCATTTTGCAGATGTGGGTTTGGATCTTAATCCGATGACACTAGAGGGTGCATTGGAAAGTAAGGTGTAATGGGAATCCAGGTTAAGAATATCCATACTATCTGGGTACAAAATGCATAATACCAGGACTAAAAGTGATCTTTTACATTCACTCATTTATTGTGTTTGCTGTTGCCTTGATGTGAAGGGAAGGTAAATCCTTGTCTCCCTATTCAAATTTTAGGGTACAGAAAAAAGGCCAGATCAGCGAAGGATGAGTGTAGTGTGATAGATTTACATACAACAAATTCAGAACAGCAGAGCTGGAAGGCCATTACTGCATATAGATTACATCTAATCAACCCCAAATGACACAGGCGCCACCATAGAGACCGTTATTACCATCACAGTCAGCAAGAGAAGACTGGATTACTGAATCTAATGCCTGTTGAAATACGGGTATGCTACTATGTATGAGGGTCAAGTCAATACCAGTGGCTTGTGTATAACTCAAAATGTCAGATGCACTGATGAACAAACAAAAAGTAATTTCATTTTAATACACAGTCCAAAATACAAACACTAGCCTACACTTTAGAAATGTATAAACTGAAACCGTTGCCATGCCTAAAGATTTTTTTTTTTACATTAATTTTTTATTAACTACACAGTGTTTTTAATCAATAATCATGTTGTTAATTAAAATTAGCATAAATGAATTGAGATGTTGAGAATGCCTGTAGCCTAGTGTAATGCAATCTAAAAACCGGAATACAATTTACAATCAAATGTAAAATTGTGTACGTTAATATTATCTATTGGATCTGAGCTAACACTTACAATGGACAGTCATGTATAGTATTAACCACTTAACTGTCACCCGGCACTCTTTTTTATTGCCTTTTTGACATCACATATTCTAGTGATCATCATAAATTGGATATCATTCAAAAGCTTACAAACTCAGAATTCATAATGTACCATTTTGAAATCGGACAGTGCTTTACCATGGAAACTGTACTGTAAATTATTCTAGGCTCCTCTATGGGGCAGTGTCAGGTTTCATATAACAAAGTTTTAACTACTTTATAATCAACAGTAATCTTGACAAAACACATATGGTTGGAAAGGTCTGAGTCTCAAGGTTCCATATTTGGGAATTGTTTTGTGATAGAAGTGATACTTTGACCGGAATGTATTAATATGTTGCAGGAGAATGCATAAAAAGCAAATAAATAAAATGTGGTTGACACCCGGTGGCTTTTTTTGGTGCAGCGTAAAATCTCATTGTAATTTTTAGGATATCAACTTCAAATTTGGAACACAGCTTGGTTAGACATGTGGCGTTGGTTTTATAGTAATTTTGAAATAAAAATGATTATGTAAAATATAAATGTTATATAAATAAAAAATATTTAGGACAGTACATTTCATTTACAGTAAATTTAAACTCCCATACCATTTCATACTTTGCTGATTACTGCTGATGTAAAAGCAAAATAAATAAATAAAGTGTCTTCTTTAAAACAAGACAAATGTCACAGGCCGGAGCGGACCGCCACTTGGCGCGAGTCCCGCTCCTCCCCTAGTTTCCACCCCGAGGAGGTCCCAGAAACACCCCAATGACCAGACGGACGAGGACGGTTAAGTTAAAACCAATATTTATTAATTTTAAAAGATATTTATGGGAAAGGGGAAGGAGAAATACTAAAAAGGGGGACACCAGTCCTCCAGGACTGGGGCCTTGGGATCTGAGTCGCTCCTGATTCTCAACAGATCTTCCCGGTCTCTTCTCTCTCTTCTTCGTACAAGACGAGTTTTGCAGGTGACTATGCAGGCGGTACACTGGGCTCTCAGCTTTGGGCATACAGGTGAGTATACAGGACAGTACACTGGGCTCTTAGCTTTGGACGTACAGGTGAGTATACAGGCGGTACACTGGGCTCTTAGCTTTGGGCGTACAGGTGAGTATACAGGACCATACACTAGGCTCTTAGCTTTGGATGTGCAGGTGAGTATACAGGACAGTACACTGGGCTCTTAGCTTGAGACGTACAGGTGAGTATACAGGACCGTACACTGGGCTCTTAGCTTTGGGCATACAGGTGAGTATACAGGCAGTACACTTGGGTAGATACAACTCACAGCTCCGTAGTCAGACAGATGTCGGCTTTAGTGCTTCCTCTGATGCAGGGCTTTCTCTTCGACCTAAGGAGGGATCGCTGACAACGTTTGCACAGCACAACACTATAATTCTTCAGGTGGACACACATCAAAAGAAAGACTCACCCACTGTACTCCACACACACTCACGGTGAATTAGGGTCAGGATCACCACGTTGGGCCGGGAAATAAGTCCTGGATAGTAGAAAGGGTCAGTGCAGAGGATGACCATATGAAAACGTCAAGACCACGATCTTTCAGCACGCTCCTTCCTCTTTTCAATACGTTCCCAATGACTTCTCAATGTAAACAATCTCTCCAAGGCAGTAACAATACATATCAACAGAGTTGTTTCAACAACGAATGCTTCGAACACTTAGCTCATGTTTTCTTCAGCCCAGTACTTTGTTCTCACTTCGCCCAGTCTGTATCATCCGCCTCAAGACGTCCCTCCGCTTTACCAATCGCTCCGTCTCACCCACCGCAATCGCCCAAATCAACTTCACTCACCCTGCAGCGTTGGCCGGAATCAACTTCACCCCCCCGCCCCCGTTTGCCGGAATCAACTCCACCACTTTCTCTGTTTCTCCCGTTGCCTTCTTTATATGCCTCCTTTGCTCTAATTTGTCCAACCATCGATCGCCACGTCCATGCGCACACCTGTTCCCAATAACACTCCCTTTTAGTTGCCCGGAGTTACCGGAACTAGCCGCGTGTTCCATGGACAATGGTCCGGGCGGACAATTTCCGCCATTTTAGGTTCCGCCATTTTAAGTTCCGCCATTTTAAGTCACTCCGGGACACAAAACTTAGATCAACATTTAAAAATATGCTTGAATCAGAGCCCTTTAAGTTCGGATAGTGCATTTTAACGTCTAATCTCAAAAAGTGGATTAATGGGGCCTTATTGTGAAGCAGGGGTGGCAAACAAATTTTTTTTAAACGAAAATTTTTTTTGGGCAAACTAATTACCTTTTTTTGTAAAACCTGAGTGCGCTAACAGTTATATTACTACTATTAATCATACAATCTACAGAATAATTGTCAAGAAATTGTTTCTGTTTATGACTGTAACCCTTGTTATTGAAAGATATAGCGTCTGAAGCCAGCCCTGATTGGATTTGAATCATGTCATCACATGTGATGCCGTACACAAAGGCTACAAAAGAGAACTGGCACATAACACTGTAACCTTTAAAAGGTTGAATCAAGTCGTTCTCAGGCACTCAGGAGGTCTGGCAAAGGGACCCAGTGTCTCGTTCCCTTCTCAGGGAAAAGGGGTTACAGTCATAACCCGAGATGTTCCTTTCTGATGGAACTCGGGCTGAGCTGAAGATGACACTTTGGGGAACAAAATACCTACTGTGCCACACTGGGTGAAGCTTGTCAGGCACAGCTCATGGCATAAGGAATTGAGCACCTGGTGTGGAGGGCAGATCCAAGCTATGATAAATAGATGATGTTTGGGGAGGCCTCCCCAGCAGCATTACAGACCTGTTGGAGGGAAACCCCTAGCAGCAGGGATTTGGATGACACCACTCCTCAGGTGGAGTGGGCTTATATCATGAGAGGTGCAGGCAGATTTTGTGCCTCATATGCTGAAGAAATAGCCTCTACAATCCACCTGCTAATTGTATGCTTAGATGCAGGGGAACTCTTTTTAGGTGACCCAAAACAAGCAGCTAGTCCGACTTCCTCCAACTTGAGGACCTACGTACATAGGGCTCCAAGGCCCAGACAGGGCATAGTAGATGTAGCGTTTCCTGATTAGCTGACACATGGTGGAGGATGACACGCCTGCAGTATAAAAGACTGTACCACATTAGATGGCCTTTAATATTCCATGAGTGAACTTTAGGCAAGAGGGAGCAAAAGATAGTGCCTGCAGATCCCCAACTCTCTTGAGGTATGTGATAGCTAGCAGGAAGGCCACTTTTAAAGAAATAAACTTCTCCGACACCTTGTTGATGGTTTCAAAGGGTCCTAGGGATAACCTTTCAAGAACCACTTTCAGGTCTCAGACCGGAACTCTGGCTTTGACAACAGGCCTGATCCTCCGAGCACCACGAAGGAAACAAATGATTAGTTGCTTCATCAGAGGCTCATTGCTTAGAGGCATGTGGAAGGCAGCTATGGTCACCACATATACCTTAAGTGTGGACAGGGAAAGTCCATCAGAGGAATGGGCAGTGGGCAGTTAACCGGGTCCAGCTGACTGGGTCTCTGCACTATAAAGCGAACACATTTCACTTGAAGGCATAACGTTTCCTTGTGGAGGGAGCTCTAGCATTTAAGATGGTCACAACAACTTTGGTTGACAGACCAGCATTTTGGATTTGGTCCTCTTCAGAGACCACGGCCATATAGCTTCCACAACTCCGGGCAGGGGGGTGTATTGAGCCCTCAATTTGAGATAGAAGGTATCTCCTGATCAGAATTTGCCATGGAGAGCCTACTAGGTCTGAGCACCAAACTCAGGCCGGCCAGCATGGAGCTATCAGGAGTAGACTTATTCAGGGTGAAGTCTCCATTCCCTGGGCCTCAGTTCCTGCTTTGACAGGATGTTGCTCCGGGACCACAGGAGAACCTGGTGTGCCAGTCTGCATAGAGGGCACAACCTCAAGCCACCCTACCAATTTATATAGGAGACCACCGATATATTGTCTGTTCGAAGAAGAACATGATGCCTTTTGAGGTCCGAGAGGAAGTCTCTCAGAGCCAAGAACATGGCTAACATCTCCAGGCAATTGATGTGCCAGGAGAGATGGCGAACTCTCCACAGACATCTGAAAAAGCAGCCTTCCAAAAGTAACCACAGCGCTGCTTTGGCAGACGTGGGTACCAAACCACGGGGAGCTTGAGCCTGGCCTGCCTCGTCGAACAGAGCCAGGTGGGAATGGAGCATTCTGAGTTGTTGCAGATCACAATTTGCACAGACAGCACCGCTCCAAGGCACATAACACAGAGCAAGTGTGTGTCTCCCTCCTTAATGAATCTAGGACAGGGAGATGCACACTGCCTATATTGCTTCTCATTCGTAGACGCTAGCATGCCGGAGGCGAGCCCCAAAGTGTCGTCTTCGTCGCAGCGCAAGTTTCCTCGAAAGGGAACTAGAAAAACACACTGCTTTTTGAAAGCTGCATTTGTTTTACAGCAAAAAAGATTTAATTCGTTTTTTTTTTTTTAAATAGTGTTTTATTTTTTATTTTTTTTATTGGTGATGCAAGGATTTTGATTTTTCATGGCCAACAAAACAAAATTGACTGGTTGATTCTGATTCTGGTTGTCTTTTTTTTTCTTTCTTTCTTTCTTTCTTTCTTTCTTTCTTTCTTTCTTTCTTTCTTTCTTTATTTCTTTCTTTCTTTCTTTCTTTCTTTCTTTCTTTCTTTCTTTCTTTCTTTCTTTCTTTTTTCTTTAAGCAAAATTCTTTATTGTTTATTTTTCTATAACAGGCAAAAATGGCCCTAAACAAAAACATCATAATCCATCACAATCCAAACAAAGATGCTACACACATGAGCATTAGCAGTTTTTTTTTCTTTATTTAAATTAGATCATTTCAATATTTACAGTAAAATCAGCATGGTCTGACTTTGGCTTTGTGAAATTACGCAACATAAGACATACAGAGTATGTCTAAGAATAGACAGACTGAATGAATGAAAATGCTAATTTATTCTTTGCCATTAGGTGGGGCCTGTAGAAGAGCAGCAATATAGTGTTTCCTTGGTTACCACTATACACAAATCATCTGCACGTATTAATGGGCTACTACTTTATATTAACATAAGAGGAAAATAAATTGCCATCAAAACATTTCTGAAGACGGTCAGATCCCTTCAGCATGGAAGTTTGTTTATGCCACAGAATAAACAATTAAAAAGGTAATTGCGACTTTTTATCTCACAGTTCTGACTCCTTTGCTCAGAATTGTGAGATTTAAACTTGCAATTCTTAGAAAAATGGCAGTAGGTACCAGGCTAAGCCAAAGGAGGCTGTTTCTCTCTGATTCCCGAAACTTCCTACAACTCCATGGTCCCTTGAATTTCCAGCACCAACATGGTCCCCTGAACTTCTAGCACCACCATGGTCCCTTGAACTTCATGAGCCTACATGGCTTTCTGAACTGCTCCACGGCCCAATTCTGCACATGCCCTGCAGGCCAGGTTCCACCCAGATCCACCAGTACCCCACGGCCCAGGTCTACCCATGTTCCCAGGTCTGTCTCTGCCTTGCCAGGGTCCATGTCCTGTCCCCCTGCACTGGCCTGGCCCACCATCCCTCCCATAATACATTCGCTGCTCCACCACCCTCCTGAACTCATGTATGTTTTGTGTTTGTTCTGTTGGGTGTCGGGAGCAACCCTTAGAGAGGGGATCTGTATTGTCTAGTGTGTTGGTTCTGTTTCATGTGTCATGTTCTTATGTTCATCGTCATGTTTCCAGTTGTCATGTGATTACATTGTTCCCTTATGTGATCAAGTCATGTTCTAACCTAGTCTCTTGTGTCATGTTGTTTTCTATTTCCCTAAACGGACATTTCAACTTCTTCAGTAAAAAACAACAACAACAAAAAAAACATTGTGCACACATGTCAGTTTTCAGAAATGTGTTCATTTACACATACCCATGTATATATGCAGTCAAGAGCATGCCGAACCTGTAGGTGGTGGTGTAACGAGAAGCTCAAGCCCACGTAAGCCAATCAGAATCCTGAAATTAATGGTGGCGCGGGTGGTGACGGTTTTTCCTGTTGGAGGGAGAGGTTCTTGCAAAATTGCTGACCTCCGAGCACTCATTCGTCTCTGCTCCTCGACATAATGGTGCAGCTGTATTTGCAAATGCAAACACAAGAGAAGAGTTTGCACCAACATAAATGTGACTGCTACTCTGAGCACTTTTGACATAGGTGCGAGCTCTGGCGCATACTGTGACATTGGCTGCCCAAACACCCATTTATCTCAGTTTACATTAGGGGTGTGCAATATATATCGTCTGCGATAATATCGTAATTGTCATTTTAACGATGTGCGATCTGACGTTATCGAGTATATCCCACATATGCGTGCGTACATACACTACATGAAGATTAGACTAGTGCGGGTGCATGCTTTCACTGGATGTATTTTTAATAAATATCACAGGAAGAATTCAGATATCAGCATGATAACATGTGATATTGATTTTATACAAGTTTACTAAACAATAATATAATAAGTGACTTACATTTTAGAAGACATAATGCCCATTTTGCCAACGAGAATAGATCAAAACAAAATCACACCGCACTGTAACCGCATCTCTGAGCAACACGTGTGGTTTGTTCCTGAATGAATCAGTCGTTTGAATGAATCGGTTGAATATCAATGACTCACTCATTAACAGTGACTTGCTGCCGCCTAGTGGCGGTTTTAGTTTTACATTTAAAGAATCTTTTCACGTTTTAAATCATTTCAAACATCAATATTCAACGTTATGTGTTTAAAACATCAAAACGTTTATGCATTACTACATTTTAATTGTCACCTCCAAGCCCATTAAACAGTCTGTGTAAATGCCACTTCAAATGCCAGGTAAAATGCTCATAAAGGAAAAAAAATAAATTTAAACTTTTTGGAAAATATGATATCTGTCACTGCTGTGAACTGAGCACCACGTAGAATATGAAAAATATCAAAAACTTTGGGAGTCAGCTGATCACCAGCACCAAGGTAGCATTACAATAACACACTCAGCCAAATATAGTCTAATTATCGTTATCGAGAAAATCACAGAAAATATCGAGATATACTTTTTTCTCAATATCGCACACCCCTAGTTTACATACTAACGAGCAAACGTTTTTCAAAATCTCCACTCTGGCCGGAGTTTTTAGAAAGACTCATTTTCAGAGGTGAATTCTCCATTTGCGTGTAAACGAAGGGCACAAACAAAGGGAAATGTCTCAGTTTTTCAAAATAACCATGCATGTGTAAACGGTGCCTAAGCCCTCAGGATCCTGTACCATTGTCGATGAGTTAAGTCAAGTCAAGTCATCTTGTATCTGTTCATGTTGAAAATGAATACATGCTGCACTTGGGTTCTATCAACTTGCCTGCAGTGGGTCTCAACATTACAGCATATCTATTTTATTATTGTTCATATTATTTATATTTTTGTTAAAATCATGCCCGGGCCAGATTGGATAACTTTTTGGGCCTAGACATTTCTTTACAGAGTTTCACCTAGAAGCAGAATAGTTCAGTGGTCATTAAGTGAAACAAAATGTGAGCAAGTCTTTCTGAAAAATTACATTATGCAAATCTGATCATCTTATGCAACCCCTTTCAAATCGAGATATTAAGCACTGAAGCTTATTAAATATTTAGGTATGCAAATTAAGATTTGTTTTTTCTCCAGCTATTAGAAACCTATGTAGAGTAACAAAGTATAGCACTGTTGTATTTTTACCCTACGGCTTTTAGCTTTGCATCAGCCTGAGATTATGCTGATCTTCAAAAAATGTGAAGTGAAAAGCTGTTATGTTATGACAGCTATAACACACAACAGTTGGTCTTCTAACTGATGATATTTAATTAAATTGACACATAACCTCTAGCTAATGTCAGTCACAGCAATCCAATCAATGACACATTATCTGCATCAGAGCTCGGAATGTACATTGCTCATACTGTGCTAATAGGTTATTTTCTTAGAGCGCTGATTAGCACATGCAATTTTTGCAAAATATTGCATCTTTAAAGACTTTAATTGAGGGACAATGACCATGCATAATGTATGTCTGATGCTATCTCTACAAGCTAGAATCGAATTCCTAATTTTGACATGCCAAATCCAATAGCTCACAGCTGAAAGTTTTATTGCTGTTAGCAGAGATATGAACAATGCTTATTAAGTTTCCATTGAGTGATGTACTAATAATGTCCAGCTGCATGTAAAATGTCTAATGCTGATCTCAAAATACAGTGACTCCATAGCACAACATACACTCACCTAAAGGAATATTAGGAACACCATACGAATACTGTGTTTGACCCCCTTTCGCCATCAGAACTGCCTTAATTCTATGTGGCATTGATTCAACAAGGTGCTGAAAGCATTCTTTAGAAATGTTGGCCCATATTGATAGGATAGCATCTTGCAGTTGATGGAGATTTGTGGGATGAACATCCAGGGCACGAAGCTCCCATTCCACCACATGCCAAAGATGCTCTATTGGGTTGAGATCTGGTGACTGTGGGGACATTTTAGCACAATGAACTCATTGTCATGTTCAATAAACCAGTTTGAAATGATTCAAGCTTTGTGACATGGTGCATTATACTGCTGAAAGTAGCCATCAGAGGATGGGTACATGGTGGTCATAAAGGGATGGACATGATCAGAAACAATGCTTTGGTAGGCCTTGGCATTTAAACGTTGCCAATTAGCACTAAGGGGCCTAAAGTGTGCCAATAAAACATACCCCACACCATTACACCACCACCACCACCAGCAGCCTGCACATTGGTAACAAGGCATGATGGATCCATGTTCTCATTCTTTCTACGCCAAATTCTGACTCTACCATCTGAATGTCTTTCTGTCTGAAACAGAAAATGAGCCTTTTTGGTGAGCTTGTGCAGATTGTAGCCTCTTTTTCCTATTTGTAGTGGAGATGAGTGGTACCCGGTGGGGTCTTCTGCTGTTGTAGCCCATCCGCCTCAAAGTTGTGCGTGTTGTGGCTTCAGAAATGCTTTGCTGCATACCTAGGTTGTAACGTGTGGTTATTTCAGTCAAAGTTGCTCTTCTATCAGCTTGAATCAGTCAGCCCATTCTCCCCTGACCTCTAGCATCAACAAGGCATTTTCACCCACAGGACTGCCACATACTGGATGTTTTTCCCTTTTCACACCATTCTTTGTAAACCCTAGAAATGGTTGTGCATAAAAATCCCAGTAACTGAGCAGATTGTGAAATACTCAGACCAGCCCGTCTGGTACCAATAACCATACCATGCTCAAAATTGCTTAAATCACCTTTCTTTCCCATTCTGACATTCAGTTTGGAGCTCAGGAGATTGTCTTGACCAGGACCACACCCCTAAATGCATTGAAACAACTGCCATGTGATTGGTAGATTAGATAATTGCAATAATGAGAAATTGAACATGTTTTACCAATAATCCTTTAAGTGAGTGTATAACAGACAGATACAAAAAAGTACTAAACATGTAGAACATAATGCCAGCATATTAGAAACTTAAATAAAAGTATACACTATAGAAAATAGAAACACTCATAACACTATAGACAGGATAATATTTTTTTTAATGACTTAGATTTAGATCAGCATGGTTTTAAACAAAATAAAATTTCACATTTCTATTCAACAAACAATTTTAGTGCCTGTCAGTGTTTTCAATAAGGAATTTCAGTGCATTTTTCAATGCTTTAACTGTTATGCATGTTATTTTGTAAAAATAAAATAAAAAATCCCACGCTCTGAAAGGCTATCAACTTTTAGTCTGAATACTGTGTGAATGAGAAACATGCTTTATCACCTCTCAGATAAACAGTCAATGATTTGCATAAGAGGTTTCCTGTGGCTGCAGTACAACAGTGTATTGCAAAGCATGTCTTTTGTGCTGGCCAGCAAAAGATTGCTCTTTTACGCAGGTGAATCTTTTTTTTTTTTTAAGCAAAAAAAAAAAAAAAAAAAAAAAAAAAAAGCACACACACACAAAAAAAAGCATTTTCCATTTGTTTTAATACAATCTATATTTTGTTCACATGCAGAGTTTTTGTAATGCCAGTAACCAAAAGATTATGCGTCATAAACCCAAATACAAAAATGCTTCGTTTTCATCATTATATACGATATTTGATGGTAACAATTTTAATAGTTTTTTTTATTTTTTTTTTAACAACCCATTGATACCATATAATACATGTTAAGTAGGCTAAAGATATGCTCTAATGTAGAAGATAAAATTTTATATTTCAAACAAAGGTATTACTTTTTTATTGTGTTTCGATAAACAGCAGGACCCCAGTGTTAAGGTTGGAGCCTAAATTCAAGCTGTTCTCACCCCCAAAGTATCAAAAACAAAAACAAAAACAAAAATTGTCAAGTGGCTTTCAAGTCACTATTACAGTTTTTTACAATTGCCATGACAATTTTGTCAATACCTTTAACAAATTTACTGCCAAATGTACCTGTGCTTTAACACTGTATGTCAGAACATATAACAACATGTTCTAAACCTAACCTTATAGGCTAAAGTAAAGATAGATAGCTGTTCATATTGTGAATTGAAACACAAATATATATCTTGTATTTTATTCCATTGTTACTGAGAAACAGCTGATTGAAGGTTTGCGAATATATAAATCACACCTTTTTTTTGTCTAGGAATTGTTCAGGTGTTGATGTTCTTTCATTCACGTGACCATATACAGTAAACACGGGCCTCTTTGGGCTGATCTTGTGTGAAAAAGGAACAATATAGAGCAAACACAAAGAAAGTAAGAAAAATGCCTGCATGATGGAGAGGAACATGAGTACCAGGACAAGAGAAAGGATTGGGGCAAGGACAAGGTAGAGATTGACGAGTTAGAATGCATGATGGTGCTCGAAGAAGGGCCAGAATTAGGACTGATGAAATAAGAGCTACTATCATAGACCATAAACCATAGGCTATCATATAGAGAGGCTTGTGAACGAGTACATCCAAATCTCTGGGACAAAGTGGCATCCATTATCCAGAAATTTCAAGAAACCAAAGGGTAGGATATTGTTTAAAGGTCCACTGAAATCAAATTTGAAGTTTTTTAGCTTTCAGTATGACTATGTTAGCCTTAAAGGGGGGTGAAACACTCAGTTTCAGTCAATCTCATGTCAATCTTGAGTACCTATAGAGTAGTATTGCATCCTTCATATCTCCGAAAAGTCTTTAGTTTTATTATATTTATTAAAGAAATATAGGCTGTACCGAGTCTTTCCGGAAAAAAAAGCGCCTGGAGGCGTATCGTGTGGGCAGAGCTAAAGAATGACGAATGCGCACAAAGCGGTGACGTCCTCAAGTGTGGAGGAACCCCATGGCTATCGATCCAGAATCAGATTCGGAGGCTGAAATAAATTGAACAGGAGAAACAGCAACAGCAGGACGGTTGTCTCTGTGGTATGTACTGTATTTAGTGGCCTGTCAATTGTGTGTGTTTACTCGCAGTTTATGAGGACATGATTCGGTTTATGGACTATTGTATGCGACTAAACCTTAGGAGTAGCAAGCAAAAAGGTTTTGCATGTCACACTAGTGTAACGTTATACAGAGAACAACAATGGAGTAACCGTTGAATGACGAAGCACCCGATCGTGTCGTTTACTGATGTTTACTCACGCGACGATAGCCAACAGCACAGACATTTGACGCAGTTTTACTCACCGGCTGCTTCCAAAGCAGGACCAAACCTTTATCGCTGGGACCGCTCCGTCAAAAACACACTTCTTTGGTATGATTTGGTGAAGTCCTGTGACAGCAGTGACCGTGGAAATCCACTTTGCGATGCGACTGAAGCGATGTTGTGAAGCTTCCCATCATTTCTTCGTTCAAATCGGTTCAAATGCAGCGCTGCCTTCCCGGAATGCTGTGCTGAAGCATTGAAGTCGCTTGATGTCACCCATAGGAATAAAGTGGAGCGCGGCGCGGACTATAACCAACATAAGTGTTCACGGACGACTGGATCTGCACCTGAGCAAGTGTTTATGGGCGTGCATTTCCTCTCTCGCTCTAGTCACGCATGTGCGCACCCTACCGGGAGAAGAGCCCGTACGGCCCATACAAGGACCTTCCTCTCTATTGACGTCAAGTCGACCCATACTCAAAAAAAAACTCTCCGAAACTTGTGAGAAACCGGAAGGAGTTTTTTTGACACAGAAATACTCCATCCAACGTCCAACATTAGTTTTTGAAACTTTGTCTATGTTTAGGATGTTAAGAATATTGATGAACTAGGAACACCATTGATTTTAATGAGAAACCTTTGGTGTAAATAAATTATATTTTTTTCGGTATCATTTTGTCATTATGATATAGCCTATATGTTGGAGTATGACTTTAAATTTGAACAGCCACAATAATTTAATTTACATTATATTGTTTAGACATTTTGTCAACCTGTCAATATTAAACACAGAATATTAGGTGGATGCAAGTACAATCCAACATAACAAATATTCCAAGTCTACTGGGGATTCAGTGTTATGTATCTGCCATAACACTGAACTACTGCACACATTCATATACACAAATTGCTACCTTAAGAAGTGTTACTGTACATCAGCTTTTATGTGAAAATTCATTGGTTTTTGACATGCTAAAGTATGGATTTTTCTTTTGAATGAGATGTGACTGTGCATATAAATATTGATACAACTAAAAGCATTAATGATGACGAACACAGAACTGGGAAATCTAAAGGCTTATATATATATATATATATATATATATATATATATATATATATATATATATATATATATATATATATATATATATATTGATGAGGCATAACATTATGACATGTGAAGTGAATAATACTGATTATAGTTGATGTGTTAGAATCAGGAAAATGGGCAACCATAAGTGAGTGAGTTTGTCAACGGCTAAATTGTGAAGGCTAGATGACTGGGTCAGAGCATCTCCAAAACTGCAGCTCTTGTGCGGTGTTCCCAGTCTGCATCAGTTAGTATATATCAAACATGCTCCAAGGAAGGAACAGTGGTGAACCGGCGACAGGGTCATGGGCGGCCAAGGCTCATTGATGCACATAAGGAGCGAAGGCTGGCCCATGTGGACTGATCAAACAGATAAGCTACTGTAGCTCAAATTGCTCAAGAAGTTAATGCTGGTTGACTTGGCCTTCAAATTACCCAGATCTCAATCCAACCAAGCATCTGTGGGATGTGCTAAACAAAAAAGTCTGATCCATGGAGACCGCCCCTCACAACTTACAGGATCCCAGATTCCACAGCCAGATACCACAGGACACCTTCAGGGGTCTAGTGTAGTCCATACCTCGACAGTTTAGGGCTGTTTTGGCAGCAAATACATGTTATAATGTCATGCCTAATCAGTGTACACAGGGATCTAAAAACATAACTTTGAACAGGTGTGTAACTTGATTACCATTCTATCCAACTGACATTTATACTGCATGGTTCAAGTGACCCAAATCCGATTTTTTCCTCTAATGTGGCAGAGAACAGATATGACATGTGAACGTTTAAGCAGTAAAAAAACCCTGCATGGATTCCGATATCCTCAGATCGGATTCAGGCCTCACTCATATGTGGTAATAAATCCGATTTGAATCGGATATGTGCATTTGCGTCTGCCATGTAAGCGGACGAATCGGATGTTCCCCAGTAAATGCGAGTCATACGTCATTGAAAAAAAGACGGAGGCGAATGACGTCAGCTCAGGTGGACACGAACTGCGATCAAGGGCCAGTGTTGCCAAGTCCGCAGTTTTCCTGTGGAATTAGGCTACTTTAACACAGTTTTGAGTGCAATTGGGCGGGTTTTGTTCTTAAAACCTGGCAACCCTGTCAAGGGCTCTCCTCTTTTTGGAGAGGAGAGCCCTTGACAAGAGATTTGTTTTGCTGACCTTTAAAGATGTGTGGAAAAATGCAGACAGCAAAACATTGTATAATCATTTTGCCAGCGTCCATTGCATATCGCACCGTTTTACTTCCTTTTCCGATTAAGAACGTCTTGATCTGTTTCACAAGTGTACAGTGTAAATGCAAATATCGGATACGGGTCACTTTTAAAAGATGATGTAAACGGGTCGTCAAAAAAATATAGTACCAAATCGGAGTTGTGCAGTGTAAATGCAGCCAAAGTGTGATAACAAGGCCGAGAGGGAGCCAGGACCCATGCATACAACAGATTGAGCACTAGGGCCTGCCTCCTGGGTCACCGTGGAGTTGAAGTGTGCTGTCCACTGCCTCTTAGACCTGTGGTCATTGGATCCAATTCTGGTCCTGTAAATAAATCTTACTCCACTAATGTTCCTGCCCAACTTCCTGGCTCCACCCTCAGTAACTCGTTGCTCTGCACAGACTTCTCTGGCTGCACCTCGACCCTTTACCCGTTCGGCTCTACCACGTTTCTCCTTCCCTCCGGCTTCCCCATCGTCCTTCCCCATCATAGTTGTTCTGATCTGAGCCCTGTCTCTGCCTCTGTCCCATGAGCCGGCAGCTTCACCTTAGGCTTATGTGCCATAGATGTGACCCTTCCTCCGCAGATAGGCTATTTACAGCGCAAGAACCCACCTTCCGGGAGGGGGAGCTACTGTAACCTATGCTCTGTTGCTATGATTCTGTTGGTTGTTAATTCGTTCCCTACGCCTGTTCTTTTTCTACACTGATTACCTCTTGTGTTTATAAGCCCTAAGTTATGTTTGATGTGGTTGTGTTCTCCTAAATTTTATTCATTATAATAAGACTGTTATTAATTCCTTAGTCTCAATTCATTATTCAAATTCTGAGCCACCTGTGAAACAGACTACCGATTCAATATGTTGTTTTTCAGATTTGGTTTACCTGAAATTAATTTGAAAGCAACTATACACCTGTGTGAGTTTATATAAGGTAAAACAAAACTACAAATAAACTTTAAGATGCACTTTAGGTAGGCTGATGTACTAGATGACTAAGCTCAGAGGCATCAAGATTTTCCACAGCAATCTCTACACTCTTATTCTCTTTCTTCATCTCTCCTCTCATCTCTACTGGGTGCATGGGTAATGTCTAGTCACCACGGTAACAAGAGTGCTTGTGCTCTCACTTCAGATCGACAGCGCTGTGTCCATAAACATTAACTATCCTTTGAGATGATGTCAGAGGCCAGTCTCCTGGGGTTGTTTGAAGCAGAATTTCATAATATAGTAGACAAAAGATAACTGATTTAAAGCTACATCTAAATACTGATTACAAAAAAAATATTTCTGTATTGCTTTGTTTTCCTGAAGGTGCTGTAAGCAAGTTTAAGTACACTTAAGTGACCTTTTTTCATCACTTTTATATTATCTCAAAGTATAGGTTTTTTTTATTTTATTTCTTTAAATATACTTTTAAGAATTGAAGTACACTGCCACCCAGTTTCACAGACAAGGCTTAAGCCTATAGTCCCATACTAAATTGCAGGTTTGAGCTGTTTTAAAGGAACACTCCACCGTTTTTAGAAATAGGGCTTATTCAACTCCTTTCCTACATTTACATATGTGGGCAAGTGCATTTTTGTCTCAGTGCATGTATTGTTTTAGTTTGGCAGGGTTGCCGATAACTTAGCTTAGCATAATAAATGCTTCTCCTGTTTAAAATGATATATAGCACTTGATGCTAACGGCTAGAATGGGTGAGAAAAACAAAGAAAAGAATAGAGGCACGCCAGGCGCCCCAAAAATGTTCTGGGTCTGCATCACTATTTGTACCCGTTGTGAATGTGCAGGCCACAATAAGTAATTAGGAGGGGTTTTTTTTTTTTTTTTTTTTTTGGATCACTTTTACTTGGGACATGCTAGCTGGCAACATAGGATTCCGTTCATTATGCTAAGCTAAAACTAGTGGCGCCCCTGCCAAACTAAACAATGCATGCACTGAGACAAAAATGCACTTGCCCACATATCTAAATGTAGGAAAGAATTTGAATAAGCCATTTTTTCTGAAAACATTGGAGTGTTCCTTTAAGATTCACACCAGCTATTTTCTTTCTAAGGCACATTTATAAAAGCTACTTAAACGCCCATATGGATCTAAGGTCTAATCCTGGCTGTGCACATCCAATACAATTAATCACATTCGTTTTCCACAAGGGTTTGTTTGAAATCTATTTTACATTTTCCCTAAAACAAACCTGTTGCTGATCAGTGTCATTTATTCATGTGCTCTTTGTTACGCATTGTTTAAAGGTGCCATCTGTAACAATGTAGGTAAAAATATACTTAAAAAAATGACCTACACGCATAAAAAGAATGAGAAGAAATAAGGGCAATGTTGTCATAAAAAATTTCAAGTTATAGTGCTGCAGAGATATCAATCTTAATTAGCAGTAGCATTACTAGCCCCGGCCCGAGAGGTATCGTAATACCAGTCTCGGCCATGGGAGGCGGTATGCGGGCAACATAACCACCAGCCAACCTGGCGTACTTGAACCTGATGTCAATCGTGTGGAAAGTACAGCCCACTACTTCATTTCAGTTCAGGGAAGAGAGTGGACGGATGGCCAAAGCCCTTGGCCCCTTATCTTATATGATAAAAATAGCTGTTTTTATCCGACCGGAAGAAGTGGAAGTGCGGGCGCCCGGCGACTGTGTCCCATCCCGTCATAATAAAAGGCCCGGTACTCGTGAGCCGTTTAGAATAGGCGCCCTCCAGTGGATGAAAAGTTGCATAGTGCACCTTTAAGGCCTGTGGTAGTACTATGCTGTGTTGCTGAGACACTGTAGTATTGCGTGACTATGCACTCTAAAAACTGCTGGGTTAAAAACAGCTCAAGTTGGGTTGAAAATGGACAAACCCAGAAATTGGGTTGTTTGAATGGGTCCATGCAATGGGTTAAAACAATCCAATATCTGGGTTTGTCCATGTTCAACCCAACTTGGGTTGTTTTTAAGCCAGCAGTTTTTATAGTGTGTGTATAAGCATCAGACCACTAAAGTTTCCTCAATAATACACTCTGACACAAATGACAAACTTAGACACATATTCAGTATTTAGATGTGAAAAAAGACACCTTACTTTGTTTGTTGTTAGACTGGAGTGTTTGTTTTCATTATTTGCTTTGCCACAGGCTGTGTTTCAGCTCTGGTTTAGACGACTGTCACTGCAGGCTTATCTTACATTTGCTTTAATGTCATCCTTGTCTCTCCTTCTCTCAAGCTTTGATTCATTTCTCTTTTAACTATGCTTTTCACCTTGTCAATCTTTCATTCCAGTCTTCTCTAAATGTCTAGATGCAACCAAGCTGTTAAGTAAGTATCATACGCCTTTTTTAAGCTGTTTTTTCATGTACATGTGTTCAATAAAAATATTAGTACATTATTAAAGGGTTACTTCAGCGATTAGCATATGGCTTGCTATCAGTAGAAACCCTGGAGTACATTCTAATGATCGAATGACGTGCGCACAGAGTTGCAGCGGCAAGAGCAGGCAGTTCTTGAGGCGGCCCATCATTGTCCATTTCAGCTTCTAGATGCATATTATTGATGAACGCGATGTTTATTTCGACCCTGCTTGGAGAATTCATCAGCAGGTCAAGTGAGAGAGAGCCCACTTTTGGAAAAGTGTGAAAGCCCTTAGGAGCACAAATCGCAAACTTTTCTTTTCTGTTCTTTTTTGCTGTATGATATAGCCTAGTGTTGTGTAATAAAGGCTTGATTTTTAGGATGAGTTTTATGTACGGTTTTTCGCGTGCATATGATACACACTTTATGCCATATTATACGCACAAACCACCCACCCCACCACCCTAATCCTAGTCACATACATGCTATAAAGTGCGTGTCATTTGCACACGAATAACTGCGCAGCATATGCACGTCAAAACTCATTTTGCCGTATACATTCCATGAGATTGCACAATCGTACTATTGATATGCATTCACATGTAATCGTGTTGGACATTACCGAGCTAGGCTATTTGTGACCGCAGGCACCCTCTCATTTTGGATCAACCCGTGCATCACTGCTGCTTACATCTTTCTCAAAAAACATACATGCAATTCACATTTACAAAGGTTGAAATGAACGCGGGTGGCAGTACAACACCAGCAACTTTATTCCTATAGCCTGCACATATATTAGTGGGCAGATTATTCATTAATAAAGACTTCCCATGATTCCTTGCACAATACTATGTTATGATGACCTCAAAATGCTTTTTCCATAGTGCATGATTTGTAAACTAATGCAGTTTGACATTTACATCACATAACCAGTTTCAAATTGCTTTTCCAACTTAGTAAACTTGTTCGGTGGCTTACTTGGTCCAGCATTGCACTTGCAACGCTCGGATACAAGCCTCTTGAAGCTCAAAGACTTGTAGAAGCAAGCTGAGATGGCATTTTTGCTTCCGCAAATGTTTTTTTAAACTCACATTTAGTCACTGTACGGCAGAAACCTTGGCTGTGTTATGCCATTTAATTGGGCACTTTTTGAAGGTTCAGCCATTTGTAGTGGTGTCCGAATCCATAGTGGACATTATCGAGTGCACTCATACAATTCCACAATACCCTGCCTTTAACGTATGTACAACCGATGTACGTTCACTGGCTAAAGAAGACCTATAATGCACAGTGAGAGTCGCATGCCGAATTAATTCAGAAATCATCCATCTTCCAAAACCTGTGTACCAATGTGGCTACAGCATTTTACATTTTAAAAAGAAATTCATTATGAAGGACCACCCCTAACCCTACTCCAAAATGTACCCGTCACTGGGGTTTAAGAATTTGAATATGAATTAGCCACCAATTAAGCAAAACTTAAAATAAGTTATGAATTGCTGTGAAATTGTGTTGTAATATTATAGAGGTATACATTTATTTTTAATTGAAACATACTTTAGTATATACTTTAAATATATATTAAGTATATACATACTTTTAGAATAGTAAATGAGGATATAGGGATACAGCCTTTGTATCTCCATATTTGTTCTTCTTTTTGTGTTGCTTATTGGCGGTTGCCAAAACCAGCTTATTGTGCATAGTGTGGGGTGTCAATGCGTAGAAAAAGAAAGAAAAAAAAAACAAAACAATTTTTTTTTTATTTTTATTTTTTAGATAATATTATATTCTTATACCGTGCACATGGAAAATTTGACAGCACTTCACTTCCATATTTTGTTGTTACATACTTATTCTAAAATGGATCAAATGTATTATTATTTTCTACAAACAATACCCAATAATGATAGTGTGAAAAATGTGTTTGAAATGTTTGCAAATTTATAATTATATATATATATATATATATATATATATATATATATATATATATATATATATATATATATATATATATATATATATATATATCCCCACAGCATGATGCTGCCACCACCATGCTTCACTACAGGAATGGTATTTACAAGGTGATGATCGCTGCCTGGTTTCCTTCAGACATGACACTTGCCATTTAGGCCAAATAGTTCTTTCTTAGTTTCATCAGACCAGAGATTTTTTTTTTTCTCATGGTCTGAGAGTCCTTCAGGTTCCAGCTTCCGTCTGGCCACTCTACCATACAGGACTGATTGGTGGAGGGCTGCAGAGATGGTTGTTGTTCTGGTAGGTTTACACAGAGAAATGCTGGAGCTCTGTCAGAATGAGCATCGGGTACTTGGTCACCTCCCTGACTAAGGCCCTTCTCCCCTCAATTGCTCAGTTTGGCAGAGCGGCCAGCTCTAGGAAGAGTCCTACTCTTAACTGTAGGACCTTATATAGACAGGAATGTGCCTTTTTTAATATTATCTTTACAACTGTTTTAACTATGCTTCTTTTGAATTTTTTTATTCGTACACATGGTATTCTTTTTTTCTCATGCATATGTTACCACTATTTTAATTAATTTCTATGTAAAGCACTTTGAATTTAGCCTAGAAATCTAGACGCACCCTAGCGGAAGCAAATTTAATCTGCCCGCAACTGTCGTCTAGGAACTCTCAATACACTTCTGAGCTGTATTCCTCACAATCTGGACGGGCCAATCACATCATGTATAGAGTCGGCGGGCGGGGCCATAATGACGACGGCCGAGTTGCGTTTGCGTGCTTCTACACTCTTAAAACAAATGTGTTAAAAACAACACAACTTGTGTTGTTTCCAACACATGTTCTGAGTGTGCTCAGGGACAACACATGTTGTGTTAAATACAACACAGAATATGTGTTGTGAAAATATACACACAAATGTGTTACTTTAGTAAACACATTAATGTGTACTTTTTGTATACATCCAACACAACTGTGTGTTATAGATTTACTATTTATTTTTTACTCTAAAAGATTATTGAAAAAGCTAGATCAGAATACAATATGTACACTTTCATGAAATCACACTGAAGCATTGAATACTGATCATATAGTGTTTATTTAGCTTTTATAAAAAAGTCAATACAAAAATAAGCATTTTAAAAACATGATTCATACAAAACATTAATCAAACACTTCTTTAAATAACAACATACATCAAATATGATTAAAAAACTTAAAAATTGAAGTCAACGAAATCACCACATCACACCACACACACATAATTCATATTTACCTAAAGAGTGCATGTTCTTTCCTTAAAGGGCTACTTCACCGCTTTTTCATATTAAACTATGTTATTTCCTTAACTAAGACGAGTTGATACATACCTCTCTCGTCTCAGTGCGTGCTCTTAATCACTCTGACGCGTGGTGACGATCTGATAGCATTTAGCTTAGCCCACTAAGCCCAGTTCATTCACTATGGTACCAAACAGAGATCAAGTTAGAAGCGACCAAACACCTCCACGTTTCCCCTATTCAAATACAGTTACACTAATAGCTGAACGATCACATATGGTGACACAAAATAAAACGTGGCGCTTTTCTAAGCGGATTAAAAAGGAGAACTATAATGAGAGAGTGAGTTTTTCAGCCGGGACTTTTTACTGCGCCGAGTCGAAGTTCTCTCAGAAGTGCTATTCCACCACACATTATAGTTCTCCTTTTTTATCCGCTTAGAAAAGCACCACGTTTTATTTTGTGTCTCCATACTTGATCGTTCAACTATTGGTGTAACTGTATTTGAATAGGGGAAACGTGGAGGTGTTTCGTCGCTTCTAACTTGATCTCTGTTTGGTACCATAGTGAATAAACTGGGCTTAGTGGGCTAAGCTAAATGCTATCAGATCGTCACCGCGCGTCAGAGCGATTAAGAGCACACACTGAGACGAGAGAGGTATGTATCAACTCGTCTTAGTTAAGGAAATAACAGTTTAATATGAAAAAGCAGTGAAGTAACCCTTTAAATGTCAAATCAAGTTTTGTATTGACAAAAATATTTTCCAAGCACTTTTGACAGCTATACATCGTCTGTTTAAATTAGGCACAACGCTACAATTTGGCAATTAATTCTATAGCATTTGATCGTTTGCAAGTGGACTGGGACAAAGGCAGGTCACATACATTATAAACTGAAGACAGTTGGCATGGATATTGAAGATTATACAGCCAATAGAATTTGAAAAGTTTGTCTAGAGCACAAGTGAGGCTTTTTACATCAAGTGGAAGAGCAATAATAATTAATATATTTGCCACAATTACATACCGTCTTAAAGGGTTAGTTCACCCAAAAATGAAATGTCTGTCATTAACTCCTCACCCTAATGTCGTTCCACACCCATAAGACCTTTGTTCATCTTCACACACAGTTTAAGATATTTTATATTTAATCCGAGAGATTCTGTCTCTCCATTGAAAACATATGCACAATATACTGTTCCTTTCCAGAAAGGGGAAAAAAAAACATCATCAAAGTAGTCCATGTGTGACATCTGTGGGTTAGTTAGAATTTTTGAAGCATCGAAAATAGATTTTGGTCCCAAAATAACAAAAGCTACGACTTTATTCAGCATTGTCATCTCTTCCGTGTTTGTTTTTAATCCGCGTTCACGACTGCGCAGACTCCCTCAGACTATAAACGAAGCTTGTGCGCACCCAAAAACACATCAGCAGCGTCACTGCGAAGGGATATAGACGGTTGATTTAAAACAAACACGGAAAAGAAGACAATGCTAATTAGTAGTTTTCGTAGTGTTTGTTATTTTTGGACCAAAATTTATTTTGGATGCTTCAAGAGATTCTAACGAACCCACAGATGTCACACATGGACTACTTTGATGATGTTTTTATTACCTTTCTGGTCCTTCTGGAAAGGAACAGTATACCATACATACGTGTTCAATGGAGATACAGAAAGCGCTCAGACTAAATATAAAATATCTTAAACCGTGCTCCAAAGATGAACGCAGGTCTTACGGGTCTGAAACTACATTAGAGTGAGTCATTAATGACAATTTTCATTTTTGGGTGAACAAACCCTTTAATGTCCTGTAGAGCCGATGGAAACCAGCTGCGGCTGAGTTGACATTGGCGATCCTTTAATGCCTTCTGTAAGCAGAGACGTCACCCTGGTACCAGCCTACAACAATGAAACAATGAAAAGCATCAGAAATTTTCAAGCAATATTGAAACTTTATTAAAAGCTAACATAATGCATACTGGCACCAGTTCCAATAGAGTATGTGGATGATGATGATGATGATGATGATGATGATGATGATGATGATGATGATGAATGAGGATTAACAGTGTCTATTTGAAATGATTACTTTTAATTTATGAATTGAGTGTTACAATGTACATGTCATTGTCCCATTACCACATTTAGAAATGTGTGCACATGCCACAGAAATAAAATAAATCCTTACCATCCTGCTGATTATCAGCTTTCTCCAGTCTGTCTTCTTTCCCACCGGTCATCTTGGAAAATTCAATGTCCACATGCAGTGAATAAAACAGAAAAACAGAAACAGTGAAATATTAATATTAACAAATTATAAAACAACCTTTGTGTAAAGTGCTCAGCAGCTTTGTTAAACAAGTATTAACTTACCAAGTGTAACGTAATATGATGTGACTGGATCCTGGTCTTCCATTACCTAGTTAAAATATATAATAATAAAAACAACACCATATTATAATGCTGTAATCATATGAGTCATAATTTAAACCAACGAAAAAACGTAAATGTTTTCATCCCGTAATCCATACAACTTTAAATAACTTAGTCAGTGACAAGCTGCTGGCACAAAGTGGCGCGTTTTTTTAAACTAACGTTACACAACCATAGACTTTAAAATACATAACATTACACAACACATGTCGCCACAACGTCGTTTAAACTAACGCATAGTATTTGGTAAAAGCCAAAAGGCACTATTACAAGTTTAAACTTAAGGAACCATGCATTAACCTTTAAGTCTTTTTAAAAACAATACCTATAAACACCTTTGCAAAACGTCAGAGCCCGCTGGCCTAACACACAAACATTCGGTGTGTGGGAACATGGAAACGGCAAAATAACGGTTAAAACAAACAAATTATATTTCCTAGACAATTAACACAAATCTTTCTCATGTTATGTGGAGAAATATGTACTATTTTACGCGTTTAATTAAATTCACTCACCTGAGGGAGACAGAATCGAAGCTGGCCAGCCGTCAGTTTGTCATTGTTGGAAACGGAAGCGACTGCTCATGCGCAGGCAGCGCAGCAATGTCATTCCGGCAGTCCTAGTTGTTTCCCCCCAGACTTGTTAAAATGCGATATTCACATTTGCAACGTGATAAATAAATCCAATAGTTAAAGTTGCCACCACCCATTGACTATTTGCAACAGAAAAGATGCATTTAATGTAAACATACTACTAAATGTGTTTTACACAGTAATTGTGTAAACAGTTGAACACTATATTTACACATCATGTGTCTGTAGTAACACAAAATGTGTTACGAATCCCTTAACACAAATTCTGTGTTCATTTTTAACACATCATTTTTAAGAGTGTAGTAAATCAGCTTTGACTGCGATTCTGGAAGACTTGGAGTTAAGCTTTTCTCTGAGAAAAGAACAAAGAGCGGCACTGAAGTCATTCTTAAAAAGGTAAGATTTTTGAGTTTTGGCGACCGAATGTTAATGTCAGCAAGCTCTGCTTCACCTTTGTTTCTCTGGTTGGTGGAGCACTATCCTATCGCGTGCAGAGGGAGTTTGAAAGACAACCGGTTATCCCGCCCTTCGGATTGAGCCCTGTCAATGGTGAGTTTCCAGACCAAACATCTTGATGTGGGTCTGGCTTGTCAGGCTACTTTGAATTGCCATTGGGTATGAAATGTGCTATACAAATAAACTTGCCTTGCCTTGCCATGCCTTTCCAAATCATACAAAACAAACAACTGAGCTTACCACAGGTGGACAGTTGTAGAAACATCTCAAGGACAATCAGTGGTAACAGGATAATAATAATAATAATAATAATAATAATAATAATAATAATAATAATAATAATAATAATAATAATAATAATAATAATAATAATAATAATAATACATTTAATTTATAAAGTACTTTTAAATAAAATCTCAAAGTGCTACAAAGGGAGGAAAAATATAATAAAGCAGTTAGAGCAATTACGATTTAAGAATTGCATTAAAATCAACACAACAATGTAAACACAAAGCAGTATAAGCATTGAGAGACTTTCTAAACAGGTGTGTTTTTAGTCCCTTTTTAAAAGCATCAGTCGTTTGTGGACCCCTCAGATATTCAGGGAGGGCATTTCACAGGCGTGGAGCAGCGGCACAGAAGGCTCTGTCCCCAATAGTGTGGGTCTTAATCCTAGGGGGATGGAGCCAATGAGTGTTTGTAGAGCAAAGAGAATGTGCTGAGATCTGTGGAGTAATGAGTTATTTAAGACAGGTGGGAGCATTGCCATGAATGCACTGGTGTGTGAGGAGGGAAACTTTATACTCGATCCAAGCGTAAATAGAAAGCCAATGTAGAGACAGAAGAATTGGTGTGATGTGTTCATATTTACGCACTCTCATCACGATCCTAGCGGCACTGTTTTGTATGTGCTGGAGTTTCTGGATGCTCTTGCTAGGAATCCCAAAGAGAAGAGTGTTAGAATAATACAGTTGCGAGGAGACAAAGGCATGAATGAGTTTCTCAGCATCATGAAGGGTGATTAAGAGACGGAGTCTGGCTATATTTCTGACAAAAAGATTTTTTTTTAAAAGTTTTGCAAAGATATTGAATGTAGGCCTCAAAGGTTAAGACCGGATCAAACCTAACACCGAGATTGGTGACTATGGATGATAGATGAATGTCCTGGCCAGAAAATGTAATACAGGTTATGGTGGAGGATTTGATCTGATGAGGGGAACCAATGAGGATGGCTTCTGTCTTAGAGCTGTTCAACTGGAGAAAGTTGTTGTTCATCCACATCCTTATCTCTTTTAGACTGGCAGAAAGAGTTGATAATAATGATGATGATGATGATGAAGATAATGTCGACACCATGAGTGTCAATTTTCAGATATAATTCACCTGAGCTCAATTTTGAGAGTCATGGCAAAGGCTGTGAATACTTCTGTACATGTGATTTATTTAATTAAACATTTTTGCTTTAAAGGGGGGGGGGGGGGGGGGGGTGAAATGCTGTTTCATGCATACTGAGCTTTTTACACTGTTAAAGACTTGGATTCCCATCCACATTTGATGGAGTATTTCTATGTCAAAAATACTCCTTCCGGTTTCTCACAAGTTTCTGAGAGTTTTTTTCAAGTATGGGTCGGCTTGACGTAGATAGAGCGGAAGGTCCTTGTATGGGCCGTAGGGCCTCTTCTCCCGGTATGGTGCGCGAATGTGTGACTAGAGTGAGAGAGGAAATACACGCCCATAAACACTCGCTCATGTGCAGATCGAGTCGTCTGTGAACACTTATGTCGTTATAGTCCGCGCCGCGCTCCACTTTATTCCTATGGGTGACATCAAGCGACTTCAACGCTTCAGCAGAGCATTCCGGGAAGGCAGCGCTGCATTTGAACCGATTTCAACGCAGAAATGACGGGAAGCTTCACAACATCGCTTCAGTCGCGTCACAAAGTGGATTTCCACGGTCACTGCTGTCACAGGACTTCACCAAATCATACCAAAGAAGTGTGTTTTTGACGGAGCGGTCCCAGCGATAAAGGTTCAGTCCTGCTTTGGAAGCAGCCGGTGAGTAAAACTGCTTCTAATGTCTATGCTGTTGGCTATCGTCGCGTGAGTAAACATCAGTAAATGACACGATCGCGTGCTTCGGCATTCAAATGCGCTAACGGTTACTCCATTGCTGTTCTCTATATAACGTTACACTAGTCTGATGTGCAAAACCGTTTTGCTTGCTACTGCTAAGGTTTAGTCGCATACAATAGTCCATAAACCGAATCATGTCCTCATAAACTGTGAGTAAGCACACACAATTGTTGACAGGCCACTAAATACAGTACATACCACAGAGACGGACGTCCTGCTGTTGCTGTTTCTCCTGTTCAATTTATTTCAGCCTCCGAATGTTTCTAGATCATATATTTATAAGCTGAGCTCGATAGCCATGAGTTTCTCCACGCTTGAGGACATCACCGTTTTGTGCGCATTCATCATTCTTTAGCTCCGCCCACACGATACGCCTCCAGGCGCTCTGTTTTTTTTCCGGAAAGACTCGGTACAGCCTATATTTCTTTTATAAATATAATAAAACTAAAAACTTTTCGGAGATATGAAGGATGCAATACTACTCTATAGGTACTCAAGATTGACATGAAACTTAGTGTTTCACCACCCCTTTGATAAATTCGAAGGGGGGGGGGGGTATAATCCATTTTTGAATAAGCACTGTGAATACTTTCTGGATGCACTGTATAAGTTCCTGTTTCTTTCAGATCATTTATCTGAGCTATTCTAATATGTTTACTTCCTTTCTGCTTACTCAATAAATGCACTAAATTCATATTTTTGCTTCCTTTACTTTTGTGATAGCCTAGAAATCTAGTCACATCCTAGCGGCAGCAAATCTAATCTGCCCGCGAGTGTCGTCTAGCAAGTCTCAATACCCTTCTGAGCTGTATTCGCCGTATAGAGTCGGTGGGCGGGGCCATAGTGACGACGGCCGAGTTGCGTTTGCGTGCTTCTAGTAAACACAGAAACAGGCGAACGGCGGTCTTTCGAATCAGCTTTGACCGCAACTCTGGAAGACTTGGAGTTAAGCTTTTCTCTGAGAAAAGAACAAAGAACGGCACTGAAGTCATTCTTAAAAAGGGAAGATGTGTTCGGAGTTTTGCTGACCGGATACGGCGAAAGTTTAATCTATCAACAAGCTCTGTTTCACCTTCGTTGTTCTGGTTGGCGTAGCGCTATCCTATCGCGTGCAGAGGGAGTTTGAAAGCCAACCGTTTATCCCGCCCCTCCGATTGAGCCCTGTCTATGGTGAGTTTCCAGACCAAACATCTTGATTTGGGTCTGGCTTGTCAGGCTACTTTTGTCATTCATTATAATATGATCTGCATTATTTCAAGAATAAGGTCTTGTCTTCATCTAGATTGGTCAGCTATTTAATACTGCCAATGAAACTGAGCATATTTTTGCTTTCTTTAAACATTCTTCTTCGGCATACAGTATTTATGATGTAAATGTTATATTTCAATAAATTACTTAAAAATACCCTCCTGTTCTGTCATCATTTTGTACCAATGTTAGGTTGTGCTTAGTCTTATGTAACTTAATCACTTTGAGTTTTATGAACTTAAATCATTTGCCGCAATCTGTTTCCTAAAACCATTTAAGTAACCATGTAGTTGTTAAGACTTAGTTAGATTTGTTACCTGAATTCAAACTGAATTAATAAAATTAACTTAAAATCTTTAAGTTCAGTTTACTCTTAATAATTGAACAACACAACACTAAAATATAAGTTTTAACACTAAAACAACACAAAAATATAAATAAATTTAACTCAATGTATATGAGTTTTCAGTACTCAAACTTAATGGTTTTAAAACTTAATTGGTTTGAAGCAATTGGTTTCCTCAAATGGTTTGAGTTACCGTAACTTGTTGGGTTTTACAGTGTACCCACTTGAGGACCATGGTGTAAACATCTAGAGTTATTTTTAAATAATTATTTAGTAGCATTTAATAGCCTCTCTATGTGAGTGACTAAGATTTCAAAATAAAAGCTTTCAGCTCAGTCATAGGTAATAGTATGTGTTAAACCAGACTAATATGACCAATCTCATTTGTAATATTTCATTGTGGGCATGTAAAAAACTGAATTTAATGTCCTTTACATTTGATTTGGATCTATAAACACACAACATCCACTCGTCCACACTCCACTTGTTTCATCTTCACTTGTTTTATGCTGGTGCCCATTTCAATAAGAAGGTTCAAACAAAAAAATTGAACTCTGAACTGAGTTGACTTACCCTGAGATTGAAAACTGAGTTTTGGGATTTAGAACAGCTGAATTTAGTTAGTTCAACTGACTTTGAGTAGACTGACTCAAAGTTTAGCATGTACACCACAAATGAAAAGCCATGAACAATGGAGCTCCGAAATTCACCATGGCAACAGCACCCAACAAAAGGCGTTTGCATACTTCCAGGTCAGTACATAAGTTTAATTTTTAATTAGTTTAATTAAGTATAATTTTTATGGTATCCCACTGGCAAAAAGAATGTGGTAGCAGCTAAAACATGACATATAAAAACATAATTCAATCAGGTAAAGCTTTAAGAATAAAATGTTCATGGGTGTAGGTTTCAATTATTATGCAGTGTCTATTTCAATGTGCAGCAGCTTTTCCCACATAGTCTAATGCTCTTTTTCACATAATTAAATGTTCTCTAATCCACCTAGTTACATTTCTGAATTAGGGTAATGAAATTAACATTTGACTTCTACTCAGGCCAGCCAACAGCAAGAAGGCAGCAGCTCACAAAACACTAGCACCACTGACAGATAATGAAGAATATTAAAAACCAAAAGGAAATAGAGTAAATTATTTGAAGGAAACATTTATTGCAAATCTATAGTGGTGGTTAATTATTTCTCAGACCCTTCCCTCTGGCATCCTTCCATTCCATACAGTAATCGAAAAAGTGTAATGATGGGGATGCATCAATGCATCAAACCACTGGGAATCCTAAAGTAAATTCTAATTATTAGGGTACTTTTAGAGGTATATCAAGTGAATGTAAGGATCCAGTAAAGGATATACCATTTTGGTCACTTTGACTGTGTTCTCATAATGAAATATGCGCAATGTATGAATGTCTTAATTAGTACTTTTCTTCAAGTGGTAGATAATTGTACTTGTTTGAAGTAAAATGTGCTTACTTTAGATTTAATTAATAATTTTCAGATATCCGTAATTAAAATAAGACAAACGTACTGAATAAATGAATGACATATTTAAACACCACTGACGCTTAAAAAATGGGGGAGGAGACAAATAGAAACTGGGTTTACCAGAGAAAATGCCTCGGTTACATATGGTCACCCTTGTTCCCTAAAGGAGGGAACAGAAACGTACGTCAGAGATGCTAATGGTATCACGCAAGGGAGACCCAGTCATCTTCGAGTGTACTAAACGTGCCTTACCCTGAGTGCAGTGTTCGCATTCCGTGCCCCGCCTGCACTGTGCGGGTATAAATACGGAAGTAGACACCACATCAGATTGCTTTTCGCTGAGGTGTCAGTTGGTCACTCTCGACATATGTCAGAGATGATCTGACAAAATGGGTTCCCTAACAAAACGTCATGCTGCTGGCCCCTTACAGCGCCCCGCATATGCTTATGCAAAGAGAAAGTGGCCCTTTGGAGAAAGGGAATGCTGCGGAGCCACATCCTGCCCGTAGGGAGGTATCATGTGGGAATACACATATATGTACTAGCCAATCTAGGGTAGTACAACATACAGGTATGGCATGTCCTGGGGTGGTTCCAGCCTGTGGGGTGGAGAGCACACCGTCAAAAACGGCAAAGCGTACTCTGTTGAGGGAAAGACATCAACTATCAGGGTAGACCTACCATATACAGATACACATATGGGGTCACCGCAGGGACCCAGCATAATACAGGTTCAAGCTTCAGTGAGTAATAGGCCTGGCATCAGATGCTCCACCATGTCTGACCGCCGGAGGGTGACGGAGAAACTCACCTGATTAGCTGTACTGGATAACCAACTAGGGCAATGAGCGCACATCAATCAATCAATCAATCAATCAATCAACTTTATTTATATAGCGCTTTTACAATCACGATTGTGTCAAAGCAGCTTCACAGTGTCAAACAGGATAATATTGTGACAAAATTAGATTTGGCTGTACAGTCGTACTGGAGAAAACAGTGATGTTATCAGCTTGTTTTAATTTATCATATAGCGACAATGTTGGCAGATCAGTATTATAGTTTATAGAATTTAATAAGACCTAATTCATACATTTTATTTGTATAATAAGTTGAATAACTTTAATCATATTTTTAGTGTCCCCAACTGAGCAAGCCAAGCCAAAGGCAACAGTGGCAAGGAACCAAAACTCCATCAGGGCATGATGGAGAAAAATAAACCTTGGGAGACCTAACCCCTAACCCCAGACCTAACCCCATCTAACCTAAAATCACCTAACCCCACATATCTGACCTGATGGCAAGAATGGCGCAGCAAGCTGAACACTTGAGCAATCTCCCCGCGTTATTGGCCATTGGAGGGGTGTATACGGAAGGAAACCGGCTCTACACGAAGGCTGTAGAATCTAGCGAACGTTTCAGGTTTCACCCAGCCCGTAGCTCAACAGCGATATCAATATCTGTCAGCGAGCGCATTAAGCCAACGCTCAGGAGGAAGCCACAATCCTATTAGAGTTTACACGCAAGCCAAAGGGCAAGGAGTTTCTTGGGCTTGGTACGCCAAAACAATAGCATCCATTATCCAGTGGGCTAACCTTTTTAAAAAAATATTTTTTTTGTATATTTATTTTATATATATATATATATATATATATATATATATATATATATATATATATATATATATATATATATATATATATATATATATATATATATATATATATATATATATATATATATATATATATATCATTACAATTATAATATTTTTTATATAATATCTAAAAGCACTTGCCTCGTGCAGTCATTGGGTCATGATTGACGTTGTGCGTTCCCGCGCCTTCTCATTTGATAAAAAGCAACAACAGTGGTTGCCATCTGCAAGCTAGCAGCCACTTTAGAACATTCCAGCCAACATGTGGGGCGGCAGTGGCTCAGTGGTTCATGTAGACTGTCTTCAAACCTAAAGGTTGGTGGTTCGATCCCTGGTTCCGCCCTGACCAAGTGTCGAGGTGACACCTAACCCCACCTAACCTGCTCCCGATGAGCTGGATTGTGCCTTACATGGCTGACATCGCCGTCAATGTCCCATTGGATGAATGGGTGTTCATTGTATGAATCACCAATTGTATGAATGGGTAAATGTGAGGCAATATGTAAAGCGCTTTGGATGGCCAAAGGGTCTGTTAAAAGCGCTATATAAATGCAGTCCATTTACCATGCGTATTTAGGGCCTACGTGGATTAAACATGGGCTTCCGGTGTACAAAGTGGGCATGGGCTCAAAATGGGCATCTTATCTTGGGTGAACTAAGTACCTAGTACACTAATGGGAAATGAGTACATGGGTTGAAAATGGGCAACTCAGTGGTCTAATTCATTTACAGTCAAGACAAGTGCAAACACAGTCAACTCCAAAGGTTAACTGGGTAGATAGCACAAAAATATCACCCTTGAAGTAATTTGTATTTTTATTTTGACACTTAAACACAATGTGACTTCAATCTAATCAAAATCTAAAAATGCCAGCACAATTTCAATTTTACCAAATATTATGCCATTTAGTGGAAACAGACATCAAGAGCCTGTGGATACAGAGAAAAAAGGCAATAAAAAAGTTTATTTTGTGATCAGAAAAGCTCCATACAGGGACCATTTTCATACCTGATTCAACTCATGAGCACATTAGACTGAAAAATCTGAAATGGGTGTGTCAGATATAGGGAGACATACAACATTTGCAGGGCTGGTGATACTCCAAGACAGATTTGTAACCTTAACCATAACCATGTATTTTACAACACATTTACTTGTGATTCTTATTAAGCGTTATTTTTTTTTTATTTTTATTTTTTTTTAGGATTCTTTAGCTAACTGAAGTCTCTGAGATCCTGACACCTTCACTTCTGGAGACTCCAGGTAGGTTGCAGTTCTGGAAAATTGTGCTGCTGGAGACTAAAGGGTTTCTGATGGTTTCACATTTAATTCTTCACCTTAATTCTTAATTATTTTGCAGTTAGCATGTGTCGTTTCTTCGCCATCTGTTTTTGTCTGACGTGGGGTACCAAAAGGTGGCACAATGGTTGATTAATTTGTTTGGTCTTTTTCAAAGGGCTGTTGGGAGAGCGACGACAGAGGAGTGAGGAGCTGCACTGTTTTTCTTTGATTTGTTTGTGAAATACATTATTTTAGACTGTACTTTTGATACTTTTGTATTATAAAGTTGTAAATGTAGTAAGTCATTTTCAAATTATTCCAAATAAACCTTGCATAATAAACTAAAGCATGAACTACTGGTTTCTGTTCATTGAATACTTTTAACATTTTAGTGTAGTTAGTGGATTACATGTAATGTTTGTATTTAGGAGTTTACCATAAGATAACCCAAACAGAAAATATGGTAGCCCATCTATATACCCATTGTGGCCCATAAGAGCCCTACATAACACCCATCTGGGTCCGGTCATCAACCCATACGGGCAGACCCATGTAGGCCCCAAATGGGTGCTACCTGGGTTACCCATATGGGCCCAGTATGAGCCCATCAAGAGACCTGTCATCAACCCATTTAGGCCCCATAAGGGTTCTGTATGTAGCCCACATTGGCCCCATTTATTAGAACCCATATGGGACCCATGTTGGCCCCTATAATGAACACACAAATGGGCCCCACTTAGAGCCCACTATGGACCCATCATGTGTCCCTATGGGCTAACACACATGGGGCCCATTTGGAGCCGATGGACAAAATTATATGGGCCCCACTTGGATTGCCCATGCAGGGCCCAAGTGACAGCCCATCAAAAACCCACATGGGGCCCACATGGCAATGTTGGCTGGGGTGTCACAACATTGACACAAAGGGAACTCAATTGATTTCAATGAGAAACCCTTGGTGTCATACACAGACACACGTTGGGCATAAGAACGTTATCATCATGATGAAATTATATTGGGTTATGGTTTTGTCATTTTGACATGGAGTGTGATTCTCAATTTAATCAGCCAGCATAATTGTATATACATTTATTTACGCTATTTTGACACATTTGAACATGTAAAGCATCCCCAACCCAAAATCTACCCGAGTCATCTTCATGACCATCACACACACTGTTGTAGTTGGCAGGCCGATGAATCTCGTAATATTCCTTTCTTGTTCTGCTGTTCTCTCTCTCTTGACATGACATTTGAAGGGTGCGGTCGCGCACGTGTATGTGTCTGCGTGCGGTTCGCGCTTATATCGAAGGATCATGCAGGCTTTGTAATACTTCTATAAATGTAATACTTCTACCGATACTTCTATAATACAGAAATAAAAAAGAATACAGAGAACTTTCATAAGCATAAGAAATCCAGGGTTCTCTACAATGGTGAATGGCAGGTCACTCATTATGATCATTTGTGCTATATTGGCTGTGATGTCCTGTGCCTTCGCGCTGTTACGGGGCATTGTGTTTGTTTGATAAAGACGTACTTGAATCAGTCCGGTTGCCGCTTTCAAATAATCTCTCCCTCATGTGAACTAAACTGAAAGGGTCATAGATTTGACGAGCAGAAGCTCATTAAATATGCAAATCTTATCCAATCCTAGCCGTGGGAGTATACTTCCAAGTCTCCAGTGCGTCACGCCCATCAAAACCCATCGTTTTGGAGAAAGCCTAAAGCCAGTGTAGAAAATAGCCTATTACTTATTAGTCATGATGTTTTTGAATGTACAAACCACACAAACATCATTAGTTGACCTCAGACAATATATATATATATATATATATATATATATATATATATATATATATATATATATATATATATATATATATATATATATATATATATATATATATATATATATATATATATATAAAGCCCGTTCATGACACCTTTAAAAAAATTGAGCTTGGTCTAGTGATAGCCGGACAAATTTTGACTGGAAACAAGAAGACAAAAATACTAAGTAAAAAAAAAACATGAAAGCCGTTAAAGAGGAGTTTCACATGTTTGCAGGTCAATGGTGCAGAAATCAGTTTAAATGAGGCTAAATACAAAATAAACAGTTATTCTTTTTCCAGTTGGATTTTAATTATTCTTCCTCCATCTCCATCTGTCTGTGGTGCTGGTGCAAGTCCTCCCATCATTTTGCGAGCCTCTGCCTTCTTGCTATTGGCAAGTAGAAGTCAAATGTTAATTTCATTACCCTAATTCAGAAATATAACAGGTTGGATTAGAGAACATTTAATTATATGAAAAGGGGCATTAGACTATGTGGGAAAAGCTGCTGCATATTGAAATAGACACTGAATAATATGTATTTAATATGTCAAATGTTTGTTAAATCATGTAGTCTACAATCATGAACATTCTATGCTTAAAGCTTAACCTAATTGAATAAAGTTTTCACACTTCATTTTTAGCTACTGCCACATTCTTTTTTTCTTCTTCTTTCGTCTTGCCCGTGAAAATTATATATTAATTCAATAATTTACCAATCTGTCAGTATTCACCTGTGACATTAAATAACTGATTAGGAATTAAAATTAAATTTGACCCTGAAGTATGTGGATGTCTTTTTGTCAGGTGCGGTTGCCATGGTGAATTATAATTTCGGAGCTCTATTGTTCGTGGCTTTTCATAGTCAGGGTACATGTACTTTACTCAGAGTCAGCCTACTCAGAGTTGATTGAACTACCATCCAGCTGTTCTAAACCTGAAAACTTCTCCCACTCAGGGTAAATCAACTCTGAGTTCAAGTTGTAACTCAGAGTTAGTAGAGCCTCCTTATTGAAATGGACTCCAGGATGCTTATTAGCAGGAATGAGCAGGAAACAAGCAATGCAAGCAGGTCTCTTGTAAAAAGAACAGTCTCAAAATTTAGCTGAGAATAACGAGATCCCTCAGCAGATCTGCCTGCTACACTTGCAATACCGCCATGGTGTGCAAAGCAGCACAAGCCTGACCTGCTGGATGTATGCCCTGCCATTTAAATGAGACATTGTTTTGAGAGGCTTCAGTGTCGATGCCTACCAAGAGTTTGCAAATGGCATTGACACATACCCTTATTCCCCTATTCCCTTGACATTGAGATATATCCAGCTGCAGCCCGCAGCACACTAGTTTCAGAACACCAGTTTCAGAACCCCATCCACAAAACCAGAAATGAGCGAAAAATGACTAGAAAAAAAAATAGCAACTCCTGAAATTTCTAATCGAGGAACAAGGTCTCTCTGAGAAAACAAACAAAATTAACATCTGAACCGTCCCTCACACACCATTTTCGCAAGTCTCACCTCAGTATCAGCTAATCTACATCTTTCTCCGTTGACCCCCTCCTGCCTCCTACTTCCTCTCTGAGCACTGAAAAATCGCCCGATCTTTTTGTTACAATGCCAATCGTCATGATACAGTATTATATGTGTTTGATATCATTGGAAATATCTCAGTGCGACAGGTATCTCAACTCCACAGAAGTAAACCAGAACATAAGGTTTTAAGAGTTTAAAGATATCTTGACTTCGTATGGGGTGGTGGCTTTCAGCCATTTGGTATTTCGTCAATACAGATCTATAGGACTTGATTAATACAAATACCCATTGTAAACTCATGTGAAAGAGTTTTTCTGTCTTGGCCTAGTATTTAAGGAAATGTTGCAGAGATCAGGGCTCATTACTGGAATCAGGTCAGCCCATAATGCTGGATATCTTAAGGTAAACCAGCATTATATAGTTTTACAAAAAGTCTTTATAATTTTAAAAGTTTGATAAAAAGTCAGGTATATACATTTCATTCTTTCCTTCAGAGTATTTGATGTTATGTATGGATTAGGCTTTGAATTGATTATGTAATTGGCATTATACATTTACCTGCTTGTTAATAAATTGTTACACTTTGAATGATTCTGACTTGCTCTGGAATTATTCAGGTTTAGCCTGGGAAAACCAAAGAACCCATTGAAGCCAATTTCTAATCCATCTAAATACCAGTACCAATCAGAAACATTGGGATGGGCTTTAAACGATGACGACAGTGCAGTGACGGTGAAGCAGGATGCCGCTGTGGAATATAACTCGTTCGAATCAGCTATCATGTCTTTTTTAAGCGATTTAAACTTTTCCTTTTCATTAAAACCCAAGCAAAGAACAACACTCAGCTACAAGATGTGGATTACACCGGCTACTTTAATGAGGAAGATGGTGAGTGTGATCATGTGCTAACAGCTCTGGATCTGGCCTTTCTGTGCTTATTTCCTCAGACTAGATCCGGTAATCATGTAAAACATTTAAATAATTATAAATAAATAACTAGCGTAACTATGCTAAAGTCTGAAAATGTTCTAACACATCTGAAATGACCAACCTGTCCTCCAAAAAAATACGACTTTATAGGTTGTTTTTCAAGCACCTTATTACGACCTATTTTCTTCTTCTTCTTTCGGCTGTTCCCTTCAGGGGTCGCCACAGCGAATCATCTGCCTCCATCTATTTCTATCCTCTGTATCCTCTTCTCTCAGACCGACTACCTTCATGTCCTCCTTCACTACATCCATAAACCTCCTCTTTGGTCTTCCTCTTGACCTCCTGTCTGGCAGCTCTAACCTCAGCATCCTTTTACCAATGTATTCACTCTCCCTCCTCTGAACATGTCCAAGCCATCTTAACCTGGCCTCTCTAACTTTTTCAAAACATCTCACATGTGCTTTCCCGCTGATGTACTCATTCCTGATCCTATCCATCCTCGTCACTCCCAAAGAGAACCTCAACATCTTCAGCTCTGCTACCTCTTGCTCTTCCTCCTGTCTATTCCTCAGTGCAACTGTCTCCAAACCATACAACATCGCTGGTCTCACTACTGTTCTGTACACCTTTCCTTTCATTCTTGCTGGTATTCTTTTATCACACAACAGACCTGACACTTTTCTCCACCCATTCCAACCTGCCTGCACATGCTTCTTCACCTCTTCCACACTCCCCATTGCTCTGGACTGTTGACCCTAAGTACTTAAAATCCTGCCCCTTCTTTACCTCTCTGTTCCACTTGGTTCCCTCTCATTCACACACACTTATTCTGTCTTGCTGCGACTAACTTTCATTCCTCTCCTCTCCAGAGCAAACCTCCACCTCTCTAGACTTTCCTCCTCCTGCTCCCTGCTCTCACTACAGATCACAATGTCATCCGCAAACATCATAGTCCATGGAGATTCCTGTCTGGCCTCATCGGTCAGCCTGTCCATCAACACTGCAAACAAGAAGGGGCTCAGAGCCGATCCTTGATGCAGTCCCACCTTCACAGTGAAGTCCTCTGTCTTACCTATGGCACAACTTACCACTGTCCTACTGCTCTCATACATATCCTGCACCACTCTAACATACTTCTCTGCCTCTCCAGACCTCCTCATACAATACCACAGCTCCTCTCTTGGCCTTCTCTGTACTTCTCCATCAACATTCTCAAAGCAAATAATGCATCTGTAGTGCTCTTTCTTGGCATGAAACCATACTGCTGCTCACAAATGTCCACTTCTCCCCTTAGCCTTGCTTCCACTACTCTTTCCCACAACTTCATTGTATGGCTCATCAGCTTAATACCTCTATAGTTTCCACAACTCTGCACATCTCCCTTGTTCTTAAAAATCGGCACCAAAACACTTCTCCTCCGTTCCTCAGGCATCCTCTCACTCTCTAAGACCTTGTTGAACAACCTAGTTAAAAACTCTGCTGCCATTTCTCCTAGATACTTCCATACCTCCACTGGTATGTCATCAGGGCCAACTGCCTTTCCTCTCTTCATCCTCTTCAAAGCTCTCCTAACTTCACCCTTGCTAATACTTTCTACTTCCTGGTCAACAATATTTGCCCCTACAACTCTTCTCTCCCTATCATTTTCCTCATTCATCAGTTCTTCAAAGTACTCCTTCCATCTTTCCCTCACCCTCCTGTCACCTGTCAAAACATTTCCATCTCTATCTTTAATCACTCTAACCTGCTGCACATCCTTTCGATCTCTATCCCTCTGCCTCGCCAACCGATACACATCCCTCTCACCTTCCTTACTATCTAACCTTGCATACATGTCCTCATATGTTTTCTGTTCGGCCTTTGCCACCTCTATTTTAACCTCACGCTGCATCACCCTATATTCCTGTCTACTTTCCTCCGTCCTCTCATTGTCCCACTTCTTCCTAGCTAACTTCTTCCTCTGGACACTCTCCTGGACTTCCTCATTCCACCACCAAGTCTCCTTGTCTTCTTTCCTCCTTCCAGATGACACACCTAGCACCTTCCTACCCGTCTCCCTGATCACTTTGGCTGTAGTAGTCCAGTCATCCGGAAGCCCTTCCTGACCACCTAAAGCTTGCCTCAATTCCTCCCTGAAAACCACACAGGACTCTTCCTTTTTCAACCTCCACCACTTTGTCTTCTGCTCTGCTTTTACTCTCTTCATCTTCCTCACCACCAGAGTCATCTTACGCACCACCATCCTATGCTGTCTAGCTACACTCTCACCTACCACTACTTTACAATCGCTAATTTCCATTAAATTACAGTGCCTACATAAGATATAGTCCACTTGTGTGCTCCTGCCACCACTCTGATATGTCACCCTGTGTTCCTGCCTCTTCTGAAAGTACGTGTTCACAACAGTCATCTCCATACTTTTAGCAAAGTCTACCAACTTCTGTCCTTCTGGGTTCCTTTTCTGAAGACCAAACCTTTCCATCACTTCCGCGTCCCCACTATTCCCTTCCCCAACATGTCCATTCAAATCTGCCCCTATCACTACTCTCTCACCTCTGGGAACAGTCTGCATCACTTCCTCCAACTCGCTCCAGAATCTGTATTTCTCATCTTGCTTACAACCTACTTGTGGAGCATAGGCACTAACAACATTCAACATCACACCTTCAATTTCCAGCTTCAGACTCATCAACCTATCTGACACTCTCTTTACCTCCAGAACATTCTTCACAAACTCCTCCTTCAGGATCACTCCAACTCGATTTTTATTCCTGTGCACACCATTAAAAAACAGTTTAAACCCTGCTCCAATGCTTCTAGCCTTGCTCCCTTTCCACCTGGTCTCCTGGACACACAGAATGTCAACTGTCCTTCTCTGCATCATATCTACCAGTTCTCTGCCTTTACCTGTCATTGTACCAACATTCAAAGTTCCTACTTTCAGTCCTAAACTCCTGCCTTTCCTCTTCTCTCTCTGCCTACAGACATGCCTTCCTCCTCTAACACACTTTCCTCTTCTCCTTCTTTGACTAACAGTAGCCCAATTTCCACCAGTGCCCTGTAGGTCAATGGCACTGATGGCGGTTGTTGTTAACCCGGGACCCAACCGATCCGGTGTGGAAGTCATATTCGTGATTCGCATAATGAATTTGGCAAAAAGTTTACATCGGATGCCCTTCCTGACACAACCCTCTCTATTTATCCGGGCTTGGGACCGGCACAAAAAGTACACTGCCATGTGACCTCCCGTGGCATGTATTAGCCTAATTAGTATTAGCCTTTCCTGCACTACATTTCCCATAACCCCGTACCTGGACTGATTACACTCACACCTGCCTCTCCTCACCCAGACTATTTAAGCTTCACTCTCGCACACACTCATTGCAAAGTCTTGTTTTGCCACGGCTGACATTTCTGAGCGGTTCATCTGTGATCGGTATTCCGTGTGTTTGACCTTGGACTGTTTTGTACCCTCGAGTTTGTCTTGCTACCTTCCCTGTGACCTACCAGCCTGTTTCCTGAATTACTCCGTCTCGTCTGCTGCCTGCCCTGACCCTTTGCCTGCTCTCGTTTATGACTCTTCTTTGCCTTGTATACTACTGTTGCTGTTGTTGACCCCTGCCTGTACGACTACGTTTGTTTATAATAAAGCTGCAAATAGATTCGACCGAGTCTGCTGCCTCGTTACAAATATATTTTGAAAATTATAAAAAAAAGTTGTAGTATTACTGAAGTAAAAATAAACTACAATGTTGGTGTCCATTAACATTAAATCTCATTGGCTATTTTTTTTTTCAGTATTATTTGTAACAACAAGAATGAACAAAATAATACTAAAACTCTCTCTCTCTCTCTCTCTCTCTCTCTCTCTCTCTCTCTATATATATATATATATATATATATATATATATATATATATATATATATATATATATATATATATATATATATATAATCAAATGGGAAACACCTCACAAACTGTTATACATTACTTCATATTTTTTAAATAAAAGCTGTGTATAGTGTTAGCCTGTTTCAATTAAGTTTAAACTACTGTCTTTGTATTCATTGATATTAAGCATGATGTATTAAAATTTTGATCACTATACATAATGACATTTATATTATATGAACAGAAAAGTTACTTCATTTAAAATGATTGCTGTTAAATATTGTAGACATCGATCAGATCGAAATCCATGAGAAAACAGATTATTTTTGACAAAAATAAATCGCATATATGGATTGCGCAACTATGACTGTTTAAGCCCGCCCCTCACTTCCGGTTCTGTGGATGGGGTTCTGAAACTGGTGTTCTAAAGCTGCTGTGCTGCGGAGCTGCAGCTAGATGCTATTGTCGACATCAGCAAAGTTAGCCAGTGTGCAGATCAGGAAGGAAAGGAAGGCTGGACCTGGAGGATTATGGCACGAGAGAAATCGATCATTAAGCAGACTGCGAACGATCTCTCCCCTAACACACTGCCACAGCAGCTGCAGTCTGTCTGCAGCGCATTCCATAACAATCTAACAGCTCTGCATACACAGGGCATGGTGGCTGAAAGGAAGGATTCAGGATTTATTCATTTTCTCATTTTCACAACCCTCACCCATCATCTCCAGCTCATCCATAAGAGCATTTGCTGCTGGGCCTTGTCAGACACTGGATCGTCTGAGAGGATTACACCCCTCTTGAAACGATTGGCGAGCTCCATCTGAGAAACCCAAGATGTGTGTCTCCTCTCTGCCTCGGCAGGAGCGGGACCCGCACCACCAGTCCTAGATGCTGGACTCTCCTCCAGCAAAATCTTCACAATTCACACAGGCAGCTCCCTCAAGAACTGACTATGCATGCTCTTCTCCCGGCCAGTTAACACACAGCTTATGTGTGTGTCCTCCAGTGTCAAATATCTAGGATACAGGTCAGCAAACTTCTGAAAACACTTGGTCTTCTCTTTGCTTTCCATATTGAATTTGTATTACCTTAATTTGTCCCTGAAGACGAAAAGCTGAATGTCACGTTTGCAAGGCACCTTTAAATACTTCCAGGTCGCATAATGATGACATCATGGGCCGTCAGTATTTGAATTTCAAAAGAACATGCGTTACGTGGCTTCATTAACAGATAATAAAGAAGCTGGCGAATGACCGACATCTCTTTTTTCAACGGATTACATAAACAGAGAATATTTGTTTTTCCATTTATTTATTTTTTCATTTTGATTTACATTATTTAAAACCTGACATTTCAATGTTTCTTTAGAAATATGTCTAATTTTTTGAAGAATGAGGCTGCAGATCACAAATCATGTTTGTTTTCTTTATTTTGCAAAAAGTACAACATTTTGTTTTTACTGCGTGTACACAAAAGTAGATATTTAACAGATTATAATGATGCATAACACTTGCCTGAATGATAAAAATCGACAGTTATTTGAGTCATATTGGCACTGATAAGAAAAGAAAAAAAGAAAAAACCTGAGACAGGCATTGGCATGATCTTTGACCTCTATGTGTTAAAGGCCAACTGAAGTGCATCAGCAGCGTAGGGGGCGGGCTTTAGATTCTAGAGAGCATTTTGATTGGACAGAAGGTTTGACGAGAAAGTGAAGTCTGCGATGATGTCACCAAAATCTGAGATTCGTTTTAACGGAAGTGGGAGACTGTACATTTTGAATGCTTATATCTCCTAAATGCAAATGTTGTCATAGTTTTGGAACATAACAGCTTATTCATAACTTTAAGGCTAACACAGTCATACTAAAAGCTAAAAACTTACATTTTGATTTCAGTAGACCTTTAATGACTATGTACATAACCTAATAACCTACATACATATTTGTATGGGTGTGCAATCTTTTTTTTTTCAAACTCTTTGTTTAATAAGTAATCTTTATTCACTGATAATAAGGATTATATTGTTTGTTTGATGCTAATTAAAAACTGTACACTATCACTTGATCTTGACAATCTGAGTATCAGTACAAAGATTAAAGACTCCAACTTTGATATTTAAACAAGGTTTATGATAACAATGGGTTGCGGTTACATTAATTTCTTAATTAATGTCAGGAGTGCAAAATAATCGATGGAATGGAATATCAACAAGAATAAAAAGCCAGTCAAGTCTTCTTCGTTTTATTTGTGGTCACATACCATTTAACCAGCAGCCATATTACCCTGTAGCCTAAGACTGGTTTCCCACTGAAGCTAAGCAGGGCTGACCCTGTCACCCTATGGTCTGTGTGGGTACTAACACTCCAGTATAGCGATGAGGACACTATACTGTCAAAGAGCACTGTCCTTCGGAGGAGATATTAAACCGAGGTGCCGACTCTCTGTGGTTGTTAAAAATCCCAGGATGTCCTTCGATGAAGAGTAGGGGTGTAACCCTGGCATCCTGGCCAAATTTGCCCACTGGCCCCTGTCCATCATGGCCTCCTAATAATCCCCATATCCTGATTGGCTTCATCATTTGGTCCCCTCTCCACCAATCAGCTGGTGTGTGGTGGGCGTTCTGGCGCAATATGGCTGCTGTTGAATCATCCAGGTGGATGCTGCACATTGGTGATGGTTGAGGAGATTCTCCCTTCAATGTAAAGCACTTTGAGTGCCTAGAAAAGTCCTATATAAATGTAATGAATTATTATTATTATTATTATTATTATTATTATTATTATTATTATTATTATTATTATTATTATTATTCACACACTAAACCATTTGGGCTCTTAGTCCAAAAGTCTGCATATTTTGACAAATATAGATTTAATATCATGTTTGCAAAATATTTCATCATATAGAATAACATTTCTATTAATTTCTCACTGAATGATGCTGATCTGAAGAGCTGAATGACATTCAGAGAGAGCTATGTGTCTGATTCTTCCTGTTGCACATCACTTATGATCTCAGAGCTCTCTCATTTGCTGCACAGCTGTCTATCATCTTACCTGACTTAATGTTACAATAATCATGCCCCATCTGGTCAGGCTGTTCCTTACACTTTCTCAGTCTCATCTCTCTGTTGTAAACATTGTCAGAGCATGTGAAACACGACGCAATAAACACACGGTTACGATGGCATATGGTTTGTGTGTGATTTGCATGCGATTTGGTGTATTTTTATTGTGAATAAAGTATGTGCCTAGTATACATGCTAAGCAGGCATAGCGATTAGCTTCATATAAAATTTAAAATATAAATTTTTTACGTCATTGAACATCACTGAAACCCACATAATATTGCGGGCAGAAGTAAATACAAACGCTTGCTGGCTGTTTAAAAGAGTTTGGAGTTAAAGCACAATGTTAATCTTTTATATTGTGTTATGAAGCTTGATGTTAATCGTGGCTCAAATGTACCTTTTATGGCAAGAGCAATATTCTATTTCACAATCTATTTCACATAAAATACCAAGAACATGTTTTTTTGCTAGAAAGACTTCAGATAATAGGTTTTAATGTAAAGTGGGATAATGTGTCATTGATGGGCAATCCAGAATCCAGGTTATAATGACTGAATACAAACAAAATAATTACTATAAAAGAATAACATATATTTTATATTAATATTGTATATTATATAACTGTAACTATGTAACACATTTGTTTATATTAATATAACAAACCCACTTTATATTAGGTGGCCTTAACTACTATGTACTAACATTGTAATTAATCATTTGATAATATGCACATATTGTGTACATACATGTTTTTACATTGTACTTACATTTTTAAAAAAATACCTGCATGTAATTACGTCTGTAATTAATTTCTGTAGTTACATTTGTAATTACACAGTTGGCACTTCCCTTAAACCTAACCCTACCCTTAAACTTACCCATCCCACCACACCTGTCCCTAAATCTACACGTATCCCACCTGAATATCAGCAAATGTGCTGGAAGAGGAGGTACATTATTAACACCAGACTCTGGAGCAGAAGGAACCAGAGGATTAATGAATGGTTTGAGGTGTGAAACATGAATGAAGGTGAGATACAGTGAGGTGGAAGGTTTAAATTCTATGTGACATGTCTGCCTTTGGATGGTAAATTAACCAACCTACCAAAGACTCAGGCAGGGCAAAGGGGTGGGCATTTTAAGTCCAAGATAGTATTGAAGTGTCGCAGCTCTTCTTGTGTCAGCCTGGCTTTTTGGTCTCTGAGCTGCCCTCTGCAGATTTATGTGAGCTGAGTCCCAGAACTTTTCGCTCTTCTGGAACCAATAGTTAACAGCTGGAATGTCTGAAGGCTCATCTGACCAGGTTAACAGGTAGCTGTATTGATATACAACTGTATAGTTGGTAGCCAGCTTGACCGAGATAATTCCGCATATACTCAGCCCAGAGAAGTTAACGGCACCAGCTGTTTTGGATATGTTGACAATATGACACCAGGTATCTCCCTATTTCTTGGATCTTCCGCTCAGGCTGGACATCGGACTTCAGATGATGTCTAAAAGAGAGGCTTATGGTGATCCTAAGGAGTTGGAAGGAGGTACACCAAACGCTGGAGATAAACTGTGGAATTCTTAAGTGGCAAACTACTTGCTATAAGAGGGTTTCTGCAGTTTCCAGAGCCATGGGTAAAGCTTTTTAGGAGGATCAGCTTACAAGCCTTTGAAAAATGGTTGACGGACACTAATAATAATAATAATGCGTTCGATTTATATAGCGCTTTTCAAGGCACTCAAAGCACTTTACATTGAAAGGGGGAATCTCCTCAACCACCACCAATGTGCAGCATCCACCTGGATGATGCGATGGCAGCCATATTGTGCCAGAACGCTCACCACACACCAGCTTATTGTGGAGAGGAGACCGAGTGATGAAGCCAATCAGGATATGGGGATTATTAGGAGGCCATGACTAGCACTAGCAAACAGGCACTAGAGTCAGATGGTGGCAGGTCAGTGAGGAAGTCTATTCCAATGTATCTATTCCAACCATTATCGTTGTTGTTTAGGTAAGAAAGTCCAGAGCCCAGATATGTATGGACAGAGTCCATAAAGGAGAAGTGAAGAGTGGTTGGTACATAAATCCTTTGTCCTGGACCTCCTGGCTGAGCTGGCTCTGTTTGTGTGGCTTCCATGTTCGAGGAATCACTGAATGAGACTTCTGAATGAGGACTTCCCTGAAACTCACATTTCTCAAGCTTCGGGTAGAGGTATTCATGACATTTGTGAAGGATCTGTGTCACATGAGTTTTGGGAGTAGCTCAGAATGTAGACAAAGAAGTGGTGAGGGAAATCCTGGAAGATCTTTTTGAAGAATCCCTGTAATACGGAGGGTGAGTTAGACAGCGCATACGGAATGACAAGGTACTCATCGTTGCGTGAAGGTGTAAGGAAGGTGGTCTTCCACTCGTCATCCTCACATACACAAATGAATTGTAGGCACTCCGCAGTCTATGAGGGCTTTCGCTAAGACAGTGACGAGTCATTACATCAGTTCTTGTCGATGGTGTAATACTTACTTGGCATGGTGGTCACACAAGACATGATGGTAGAGGGTGTCCGTGAGCCTCACAGTACAGACAGAGTCAGTGACCAATCCTTCTTTGACACTACATTCGATAGTTGAAAGTAGTCCACTTGCATGGGTTCAGGTGCTGGAGGGCTGACAGATGCTGAGTTGCTGGGAAATCTGGATGGAGTGCGGAATGGCGCTTTCTAATCCAGTGATATCATCAAAGATAGCCATCTGCTGAATGGCGTGATAGAGACCCTGACGATAAGCCAATATCAAGGCATTTCTTTCCAGCTGCTGACGACTGTGAGGGAACAGAACTGAAGTGCATAATCAGCCACAGTGGATATCACTATACATAATGGGAAAGCTGATCGTTTAGAGAGGGAACTGACTGTTTGGTTAAATACTTCCTTGAAATGGTTGGATGAAAGCTGCTAGCAAACTGGAAACAGGGCCATTAGCGTAGGTCAATAGCCTGCTGCACCCGTCGATTTAACAGGAAAATTATAGAAACAATATTTGTTTGATCAGTAGCAAAACATTGTGGCTGCAATTTGATGAATAGGGAACACTGAAACAGAAACCTGATGCACTCCTCCACCTTGCCTCAGTATGTTGCTGGTCAGGCCATGGGACATGCAGAAGCAGTAGCAGAAGTAGTGGTGACAGGTGAATGAAGTGATTGACACAGAGATTGCACCAGATTGGCAAATAGATACATTGTGGGAATACATTTTTTGTGCAGGTGCTGGACTGATGAAGACTGAAGAAGGTTTCCGACAGGAACATAACAGGTGAGTAGGTAAGGAGTCACGTAATTAACTCAGTAGGAACAACAAAACCAGACAATGGTGAACTGAGAAGTGATTGCTTATAAAGTGAGTCTGTGATAAGTGGGTGCAGGTGTTGTTGATTAGATTTCGGGTGATTGTGAACCAATGGGGGGAGATGAGATGTCTGGTGCTGAGGATATGACTGACTCTGTGACAGACACAGTGTACTTACTGTATGTAATGTTATCAAATTAAAAGAATTGAAGAGGCTGTTGATCTTGGATTCGCTCTTCTTTAAATGAGTTATTTGATTTAGCCTAAAACTAGGTTTAAGTAGTCCAGTCAAGTCAAATGTATTTATATGGCACTTATCACAAAACAAAGTTTGCAAGCAGCTTTACAGAAAATCATGATGTTAATGCTTAAAATATCTCAATATACTTAGGCCTTATAGTCACATTTACCAGATTATAGCTGGCCGATAATACATTATACATACACATGTACATAATACATTTAGCGACAATACCAACAATCAAGCACTTGAGATGCTCTAGTACAGGGGTGTCCAAACTTGGTCCTGGAGAGTTTAGATCCAACTGGCCTCCTTGGATCTAAACTGGAAGCAACTGGCCGCTAGTTTGATTGCTTGCCTCCCCCTATCCCCGCTGGTTTGTGTTCATATTATATTATTTTGGTTCCGAACCAAGGTTCGCTTGCGTGATCAAAGCAGCAGCTGTTTACCCTGTTGCTTAGTAAGGACAGTGAGTGTGAAGGTGACAAAATGCACAGCATTACTCCCGCCACTTTTATATTTTTGTTTTTAAACCGTTAGTTTTGTTACCAACGCTTCAGTACATAATGTTGCTTGCGTCTATCCGCCGCAAATGGACTGCATATGCTCTAAAGAACGCTGAAGACGAGCAGAAGTGAGATCTACAGCTCTCTGCTTGCAGTATATATGTCAGTGATTCTCGTCAGGTAATTGAGTGAAACACACACAAAACACACATTTTTATCAAATCATTCATCATTAATTGATGTTCACTTCCACAATTTAGTACGATTGTGTTCACATCAGCAGGGAACCTTACTAGAGTTCACATGAACCGAACCCCAGACTAACTTTTTAAGCGGACCGCGTTCACATTATCCAAACGAACCGAACTCTGACGTCAATCGAACCCGGGTGCGCAGCAAAAGTGCTAGTGTGAAAGCACCCAAAAAGCACCATGCTTTTAATGAGACGTTAAACTGAGGTCCTGACTCTCTGTGGTCATTAAAAATCCCAGGATATACTTCAGAAAAAGAGTAGTGGTGTAACCCCGGCATCCTGGCCAAATTTGTCCATTAGCCTCTGTCAATCATGGCTATTCTGTTTCCTCTCCACCATAAGCTGGTGTGTGGTGGGCATTCTGGTGCAATATGGCTGCCGTCGCTTGATCCAGATGGTTGCTGCACATTGGTGGGGGTTGAGGAGAACCCCCACCCCTCCATGTAAAGCACTTTGAGAACCCAGAAAGCGCTATATAAATATAACAAATAATTATTATTTATTCTTAAATGTATAGTGTGTTCATGAAGTCAAGAACACTTGAAAAACCTGATCCTAGATTAGTATCCTTTAATCTTATGAATTGAGATTGACACATAAAAGTCTTGGATGAGACTTAATGCGACTGCACAAATCTCAAATTGCACAAATCCCATTGAGCAGGATGTAACTGTTGGAAATATGCCAATGATGCAAGATCCAGTCATGCTTTTATTTTGCTCGGTATTTAGGCTCATCAAAGGCCGAATGAAAAATTTAATTGGGTTAAACAGCCTTTTGGCCGTAAGCTGAAATCACACAGGCTATTATAACTTTTTTTTCAAACAAAGAGCTTGTGCAGTTGTGAGGTTTCTGGACATCTTATAGAAGACTGTAAATCTTTGAATCCTGACATTGATCCTTGAAATCAAACCCAGGCTTAACTAAACATTGTGGCATTCTTTAGGAAAAAAATGGCAAAAAAACCTCCAGGACATACAGAGCATTTGGCACAGAAGCTGAACAATGTTTTGGTCTTTGATCTTCTCATTCAAAGCATTTTATTATTTTTTGCTTGGATGGTTGGTATGTGTGATCTGGTGTTTTATAAACATATTATATTATATTATATTATATTATATTATATTATATTATATTATATTATATTATATTATATTATATTATATTATATTATATTGCAGTTTAATCTGTTTTCATTTTGTTTTCAGGGACTTTTAGTTTGCTCATTTTAGTTTCCTGTTCCCTTTTTCTTATGTTCAAGTTTGTCATTTGTTTCCATGTTTATTCCTTATATGATTAATTAGCACACACCTGTTTGTATTTGAGTTTGTTATCCTGCATATATCTTGCCCTCTGATCATTTAGTTCTACCAGAAAGACTCGGGAGAAATATATTGACAATAGTGCATTTATTAACAGCTCAACAAGCTGATAGTGTACAGAGTCATTTGGCGTAGGCCCCGTCCGGAGAGCAGAATCCGAGAGTCTCGGATCTGCAATTCCTGCCTGAAGACGAGGGCAGGGGCGCAGCCGACCCCCCGGCAGGGTATGGACAGGGCCATCCTGGTGGTGGTGGGGAGTCAGTATCTTCAGTATCTGCGAACTCAAACATGTGCAGAGTACAAACAAGTAAAGAGCCTTTATACCGTGAGCATTAGAATATCATTGGATTAGAGTGAAGGCATTTAAGTGACATAGTAATTGAGTCTTCCCAGCAGAAATTATGCTAAAGCTTTCATTTCATTGTCCAGTACTGTTTGCGTAGCACGCTGTATTTTTGAGCTTATTATTATTACTAAACTAAACTTCTATTTTGAACTATTTGCCTATCTTCATATTTTTGGATTAGTTACTATGTTACATATACACAGGGCTTGGCATTAACACCCTCCAACCCGCCATTTTGATTTCAGCTGTGGTGTGTAACACAACCTCTCTCTAAAAAAAAGCATCTGTTATAATCACATTGCGCAATATAACCAATTACACAAAATTATTTTGAATTTATGATTTCAATGTCTAATATTCAGAGGCATTCAGATTAGTCATCACTGAAACGCTGGAGTTTTGTTTAGAGCGCTCTCTCACTCACTGAAATCTGCACTCTTATCATAAACAACAAAGCAGAGATGAACGTACGAGATTCATTCATCATACAGGGATTGACTTCAGCAGCGAAAATAGTTTCAAACAAAGATTACAGCAAAACCACAGCACATCTGATGTGATATCGATATTCACAAATTTAGGGGGCGTGTCTAAAGTCACATGTATATGACATTGGTATACATGATTCTAACTTCAATAGCATTTGAAAAGAATGACTCACAGTCCTAAAACCAACTGTAAAGTGTTCAACTAGGTGTCATGAATGATGTACACATTTTTTGATGTATATAATGAAATAAAATCATATGAAAATATGGATATGTATTTCACTAGGCTACTGTATGGACTTATACACAAAATATGCTAGATTTAAATATGACATAGCTGATAGAACACTGATTGGAATATAGCTTGAGAATAATTATTATATATAGCCTAATATATACTATGATAAATTATAGCCCTACACCGCAATGTAAATATATATTTTTTTAAATAATATTTTTTTTAAATACATCTGTCTTTACAGTGTGTACAATTGCTGACATTTAAACTGAAATCAAGTGTAGCATTAAGGCAATAGATGTTTAGTTCAAAAATGAACTAAACAGGGGTGGAAATCAACCTGCGCAAATAATTTTTACCCGCGGCAACAACTTAAAAGTAGCCCAAATCTGCATGAAAACCACGGACTTAGCAACACTGACGGCAGCCTGCATTTGAAGGCTCCTTCGAATTGGGACTGCCTTTGTCGCACTGCGGTGACGCAATCAGCCTTCAAATGCTGCCTTTGAAAGATGCAGCCCCTGAATTGGGACACAGCCAGAGACTGATTCATCCATCAAGTCATTTGAGAATCAAAAATGTGGTGATGTGCAAAGTATATTATGTATATACCAGTGGTGGAAAGTAACGAAGTACAAACACTTTGTTACTTTACTGTACATTTTTCACGTGTCTGTACTTTACTTAAGTAGAATCAATAGTGCATACTTTTTACTTTTACTTCGTTACATTTTGCAGCAAATATTTTACTTTCTACTCTACTACATTTCTACAACACTTCGTTACATTTTCTTTACATTTTCTGATCAGTTTCAGGGCTCAAGATTAAGGCTTGTTCGGATAATTAATGGATAAAAATAGGCTAATGTATAAACTAATGGTTGCGTTGTTGACAATAGCGCAAGGCCTCTCGAGAAGAAATGGAAACAAACCAACGCCACTCATACAGAGAAACTTAGTTACATACTGCAGTAAAGATTCAAAATGTGAAGGTTTTTATATTTTATAACGTATAATACAGTTAAAAAACATCACATGACACGACCAAGAGTGTTGTATTCCAGAATACCATCACGACTGAAAATGTGACACTGATTTCGTGGCAATTCCATAAACAATTATTTAAAATTAGTCACTTACATTTTAGATGCAATATAAACTGCTTTTGTTCTATTACAGCAGCGAAAATATTTCCAAGATCAGATCATATTTCCATATCAGAACCACAACGCATCTCACAGCAATAGTGTGTTAATGAATGATTCAGCGTTTGAATGAGTCGGTTGAATCAAAGATTCAATGACCTGTTCGTAAACGACTGCCTTGTTCATGAACGAATCAGCCGTTTGAACGAACCGACTCAATGACTCACCCATTAAGACCTGCCGCCACCTACTGGTAGTTTAGTTTCATGTTTAAATATTATTTCCAACATTTCTTATTGTATTAAAAATATATAGTTAAAACAATCTCATAACATTATTTAATGCAGTTGTAATCTGTCAGTGTAAATGATTTAATTTAACAACCCTATAGCGTTATTCTAATTTTATTTATTGATCAAATTAAAGAATATAAAAGGAAAGCTAAAGCATATCCTATATTTAAGATTAATCCTCATACATATGACGATTTAAATATATCAAAGCTCATGAAAATGTTACTTCTGAATATAGATATTTAACTCTGCAGATCGCCCTGATATTGTGAGCCAGAATATAAACTGGGCAACAGATGATAAGCACAATTAGCCTACATTAACCCAAAACTAACTTAATTAAAACGCCACAGCCCATACTGCTTTCTTCTTTTTAATTATTAGAATATAGACATTAAGAGAATAAATTGTTATACAAGTACTTTTAATACTAAAAGTACATTTAAAATCAAGTATTTTTTACTTTTACTTAAGTAGGATTGTCGTTGTAGTAAGTAAATATGGCTCTGGTTATTTGTACTTTTACTTAAGTACTGAGATTCAGTACTTCCTCAACCACTGGTATATACACCTTGACCTTTGTTGCATGTAAACCTGCTGTAGGAGGCCTCCAAAACAAAACAGGAGCCTTTAAAATAGCATAATAGGGGCACCTTCAAATAATCTGAAATTGATTGGAAATGGTATCAGAGGGATGCTTTTGGTGCATGAACAAAAGCTTTGGTAAACTTGCATTTTCTCATGGTATTGTATTGGTTTGTACTTTGGAAGACAGCAACTCAGTACAATTGGTATTAAAGAAGAAGAATGGTCACTTTAGAATAATGGTCCGTTATTTATAGATAACTATGCAGGAAGTAATGCAGGACTAATAAGTAGAACGACATTAACACTTCAGCTACTACTAACTAATATAGAAACAAGCTGAACTAATCAGTAAGTAACATCGAATTTAGTAGATAGTTCCTAATTAAGTAATCAATAATTACTGACAGATTAGCCACATTAATAACTATTAACTAACTGACCAATTATCACATTGTTGTGTCTGACATGTTATTAATCATATTCTTTACTCTGAAAAAAGTCATAAAATGCATCACTAATTACTTAAGTGTTACCTAGTCATTATGGAGGAGCTACTAGTGATCTGGACCATTATTTTAAAGTGGACTTATTTTTAAAGTTTTCACTTTAAAATAATGTTCTAGATCACCAGTAGTCCTTGAAGAGTGATTGGGTACTTGAGTAATTAGTGATGCATTCCATAACTTTATTCAGAATAACAAAGGACAATTTTTAAGAACTGCTAGTGATCTAACAATGTTTTCCACTTTAAAATAATGGTCCAGATCACTAGAAGTTCCTCAAAGCATAATGACTAGGTAACACTTAAGTAATTAGTGATGCATTTTATGACCACACTGAGAGAAAAAAAGACAATTTCTCACATCTTGGACATGTTATATCTTTCTCACATCTTAGACATGCATCTGAGACCAGGTCTCATCTTTCCTCTCACAGTCTAATCAACTGGACGTAAACCAGCCATGTTTCAAAAAGGGCCACTCAACTGAGACGGCATTATTGTCAGTTACTGAAGCCCTGCGGATAGCAAAAGCTGCTTCCAAATCATCAGTCCTCATCCTTTTTGATCTATCTGCTGCCTTTGACACTGTAAATCATCAGATTCTTCTGTCCACCCTCTCATCACTGGGCATAACAGGGACTCCACTCCACTTGAGTCCTATCTCACAGGTAGGTATTTTAAGGTTGCCTGGAGAGGAGCGGTATCCAAAGCACATCAACTGACCACGGGGCTTCCTCGGGACTCAGTGCTGCGACCTCTCCTCTTCCCCATTTACACAACATTATTGGGACCCATCATTAAGGCACATGGCCTCTCATATCATTGTTATGCTGATGACACAACTCTACCTCTCATTTCAACCAGATGATCCCACAGTACATTCACACATTTCAAGCTGTCTGGTTGATATCTCTGCATGGATGAAAAAACATCACCCGCAGCTCAACTTAGCAAAGACTGAGCTGCTCGTCTTTACTGCTAATCCGACTCTACAACACGACTCCATCCAGCTAGGTTCATCTTATATAACCCCTTCAAGATCGGTCAGAAATCTTGGAGTAATCTTTGATGACCAGCTGTCCTTCAAAGACCACATTTCAAAGACAGCTCGGTCATGCAGGTTTGTGTTACACAACATCAGGGAAATCAGACCGTTCCTTACGAAGCATGCAAATCAGCTACTTGTCCAAGCCCTGGTAATTTCTAGACTTGACTATTGCAATGCTCTTCTGGCTGGACGTCCATCATGTGCAATCAAACCGCTGCAAATGATCCAGAACGCTGCGGCACGTCTTGTCTTTAATGAGCTCAAAAGGGCTCATGTCAAAGCACTTTTCATCTCTCTGCATTGGCTACCACTCGCAGCCCGGATCATATTCAAAGCTCTGACTCTTGCTTATGGATCTTCCAAAGCTCAGCACCCGCATACTTCGACTCACTTCTACGAGTCTACACCCCCACCAGAAGCCTTCGCTCAGCTATCGAGTGTGTGTTCCATCACAGAGAGGCATGAAATCCCTCTCCAGAACTTTTTCATTCATTGTTCCTGGTTGGTGGAACGATCTTCCGTCCTCCATACGCACGACAGAATCACTGGCTTCATTCAAAAGAGAGGTAAAAACTCATCTCTTCCATGACCAATTCATCTTATCATAAAAACAAGTCTAAACTCTACTCCACTACTTTTTCTCTTTTCCCTCCCTTTTCTGTTTTTGCTACTCTGAGTAGTATACAGATCTTTGTATTTAAGGCACTTTAGTTTCTTTGCCTCTTCATGACAGATCGCTTCCTGTACTCTTCAGTTGTAAGTCACTTTGAATAAAAGCGTCTGCTAAATGCATAAATGTAAATGTTAATGTTGTGGTTAGTAATTCATTAGTAATTCTTTATAATTTTTCCTTGTTATCTATTAGTTATTAGTGACGCCAGTCTCATTCAGTAACTATTAATTACCTAAAAAGGAACTATCTTAGTCCTGAATTCAATGTTACTTACTGATTAGTTCAGCTTGTTTCTATATTAGTTAATAGTAGCTGAAGTGTTAATGTAGTGCTACTTATTAGTCCTGCATAACTTCCTGCATAGTTATCTATTTATAACAGGCCATTATTTTAAAGTGTTACCGAAATAGTTAATGCAAAAAAATATTCTTGGATTGTTTTTTTAATGCAAGAATGGATGCCCAAAATTACCAGCACCAGTTTCTAATGTGTAAAGCATTAATAAGCTTCAGCTATATAGTAAATGGCAAGATTTTCTTTTTTCTTTTCTTTTTTTCAGGTCTGTTCTTCACAAAGCTATAGCTTGAAAGCACATCCAGTCTTTGTATCCCTGCAATGACAATGCTTTTCTTGCGATAATGGTCTGGATTTCGGTTCTGTTTGAGACAAGTATCAAGAGATACAAATCTGCATATTAGTACTGAGCAGCATGGAGCCTTTTGGTAGGCTCTCATCCCCTTTCATCTGTTTACCTTTACATGATTTTATGTGTCTTTGGTGAAGTGGAAAAAAATAAGAATACAAAAAGCTAAAACATAAAAGTACTTCCAATGGCTTTTGTGACGGACTTTTAGTATGTAGCTACTTGATTGATAAAATGAACTAATGTACTATACAATTCTGTTGTAAAACTTCAAGTACTGCAGGAGTCTTTGTTGTTCTTGGAAGATCCTGCTTGTTCAGTCTGAGGGCCAAAGCAATTCAGGTGGGTGTCACTAATGGTTGATTCTTTCTGTTTGTGATTGTGCATGGAAATGATTTTGTATGTTGCATTTTTAATAGAGTGGGATTTGTGTGCTTTGTGGCTCTCGGCTCTGTGTGCATCTGCCTGTCTGAGCATGTAGATCAAAACATACTCAAACAACCAACCAACCTCAATCCACAGGCCTTCCTCTGAGTTTAAGAGAGAAATCTCATCCCCTGCTGGGCTGGCTGTAATTATGATCTAACAGTTAACCTGACCTGTTGAACAACTCAAGAGGATAAAAATGTTTGAGAACATATCTTCTCTTCGGAATGTCGAGTCCCTTTATTATTCTCTTTAAGTCTGTATTTGACACACATTGACAGATATGACAATGTAGACATCTCTTTTTCTCTTTTGTGTGAGTTTGCTCAAAAAAATAGCATTGCTGGACCCACTTTATATTAGGTGGCCTTAACTACTATGTACTCACATTTTAATTAATAATTTGATACAATGCCCTTATTGTGTACATACATGTTTTTACATTGTACTTACATTTCAAAAACACCTGTGTGTAATTACATCTGTAATTAATTTCTGTAGTTACATTTTTAATTACACAGTTGGCACTTCCCTTACACCTAACCCTACTCTTAAACTTACCCACACCACCACACCTGTTTCTAAAGGGGGTCGCACACCGGACGCGGAGCTCGGCGGCGCTCGGCGGCACGCCACGTCTTTAAAATTCGAACACATTGTTTTCAATGAGGGTACGCACACCGGTGGCGGCATTCGGCGCCTGTCCGCAGCGACTCAGGAAGTTGTTCTAAATCCTGCCGCGCCACAGAGCGCCATTTCAAGGCTTTATATTAAAAGTATATTACCATTAAGGTATACTGATTTCACCCTTTGCTACAAGACACATTTGTTTTACATTCTGAGTTCAACAGCTTGAATAAAGTCTAAACATATTTTGGGGAAATGTATAATAAACGTAGCCTTTTAAAATCCTTTTAGAATGTGCGTGTCCGGTGTGCGATACCTGAGACGCTGCGTGGCGCACTGCCGAGCTCCGCATCCGGTGTGCGACCCCCTTAACTCTACCTATATCCTACCTCAATATCAGCAAAGGTGTTTTGCAATACAATTTGAACACAGTAAGTACATTGTACTTATTTTTTGATGTAAGTACATAGTACTTAAGGCCACCTAATATAAAGGTTGTATGTGCAGGCCAGAAGACCAGCTAGAAGAACATTACAGTAGTCCAGTCTGGTGAAAACAAGAGTTTGGACCAGGAGTTATGTGGTCTGCTCTGATAGGAATAGTCTAATTTTCCTAATGTTGTATAACACAAATCTGCAGGAACGGGCTGTTGCAGTACACTGTAAAAAATTTCCTGTAGAAATTACAGTAACTTACTGGCAGCTGGTTGCCAGTAACTTACTGTAAACTAACTTACAGTAAAAATACTGTATTACTATTTACAGTACAGTTTATCTTACTGTAATTTGTTTTACAGTACCATATATTTTTTACTGTGAAACTTACAGTAATTTTATTAATTTACTGTAAATCATTTCCCACTTTTTCTTTACTGTAAAACTGTACAAATTGCCAATTACTATATTTCAACAGGTCATCATAAATAACAATAAAAAGAAGCAATGACAACTGCTTATTTTTTTTTAAATTTTGTTTTTAATCATTCAGTTGTAAAACTTTGTTTTGTGAAAGCCTGCAGCAACTTTTAAACATAACATTTTTAAGACTATTTATGAACAGATTCAGTCATAAAAACTTACAAATTCAAAAGGGCTGTACAGTAAAAAAAAGAAAGCAAAAAAAGTCTACAAATAATAATAAACCAGAACAAGAAGACAAAGATTAATAATAACAGAAGAAGAAAAAAACAGGAAACAACATTTAAGAAAAAAGTTTTTGCTTAGTTATGGAAGCTTGTTTCCACCACAGAGTTAAAAATAAAAAAGGTAATTGCAAAAAAATACAAGATACCAATCACATCGTGTATAGAGTCAGTGGGCGGGGCTTAACATAATGAAGGCAGAGTTGCGCTTGCGTGCTTCTAGTAAACACAGAAACTGTCGAACGGCGGTCTGTTGAATCAGCTTTGACCGCGACTCTGGAAGACTTGGAGTTAAGCTTTCCTCTGAGAAAAGAACAAAGAACGACACTGAAGTCATTCTTAAAAAGAGAAGATGTGTTCGGTGTTTTGCCGACCGGATACGGCGAAAGTTTAATATATCAACAAGCTCCACTTCACGTTGCTCTGGTTGGTGTAGCGCTATCCTATCGCGTGCAGAGGGAGTTTGAAAGACAACCGTTTATCTGCCCCTCGGATTGAGCCCTGTCTATGGTGAGTTTCCAGACCAAACATCTTGATGTGGGTCTGGCTTGTCAGGCTACTATCTTTCCACTTCTTTTGCTGACCTGGAACTTTGAGGAGCACTTGCTGTGGTCAGGGTTAATCCTCACAGTGGACCTTTACATAAAAGAAAGAATTTGTAAGATCATTTGATGTGTAAAAACATTTTAAACATTGGTGTCATTTACTCACACTTATGTTGTTTCAAACCCATTAGACTGGTTCATTTTCAGAATAAAAATAAATTAATCTCTCATTCTCTCTCTCTCTCTTTATTTTTGTCTATCCAGTCAACCAAAGTTTTTTAGCATCAAGTGCATAAAGACAATGTTAAAGTAATCCATATGATTTGAATCCATATGCACTTTTTGAAACGGTATATTTTGGTTAAGTGGACATTCAGTGGATGGACAAAAATTATGAGATTAAAAACATCTTAATTTGTTAAAGTTTGGAACAACATGAGGGTGAGTTAATAACAGAAGTTTCATTTTTGGATGAACTATTCATTTAACTCTATTAAGATAAGAAACGCAGACTGAAACACTGAGATTGCAGAATACGTTATGGATGCGTTCATGGATTGAAGGTGAATGTTTGTTTTAGTTTTTGAGTTTCTACATTGCATTGATTCACATTCATATACCATGAGTCTTCGGCACAAACGTGATTCATTCACGTAGTGAGTGTAACCGGTCTTTAGAGCTCCTTGATAACTATTCAAACAGCTTATAACAGCTCAAAAGAAGCCTTAACCTTATTAAAGATGTAAAAGTTTGTTCATATATATTTTATATAATAAAAAATGAATGCAATTACTACTGTTGTCAAAAGTACCAACTGAGGTACCAAGTCGGTACTGAAATTCAAAAAATTTGATAATATTTGCATTTCTGAACGGATTCTTAAACACATCTGATTCACCATAGTGTTGACATGCTCGTAGTATATCTGTGATTGGAGTGAATGCTAGTATAGTCACATTTTTTTAATTTCAATACCAACTTGATTTTGTAGTTGGTACTTTTGACAACACTAGTAAGTACACAAATCTACAAAATGCATAACATTGTTCTACTGGTTTTTGAATATTCTATACAACATAGATATTGTGACTTTAAAAGGGATAGCCCACCCAAATATGAAAGTTTTCATCACTTCAAAATATTATATGTAAACATCTTCAAAATATCTTCTTTTGTGTTTCACTGAAGTAGTAAGTGATGACAGAACTTTCATTTTCATTTGGATTGCATTTGGTTGGACTATCCCTTTGATGTTTAATATTATAGCATACTGCAAGATGTACTTACCTCTGAAAACTCCAAAGTATTGGTTGCTTCCACTTGGTACTCGTTGTTTCAATTGCCAGCATCAATGCATTTTTCTGTGTAGAACTGAATCCCCTAAAATAATAATAATAAATTGATAAATGTAGTGTTTAACTTCTGAAAAACATTTCACATTTTATTTTGGTGTCAGTGGCAGTATGTAGATGGAGCTTTTGTTATTAGTTTAAAAGGATAGTTTACCCAAAACTGACAATCATAATTTACTTAGGCCTACCTTTGTTATTCAAAAATGATTATCATCATTTAGTTACCCTTGTTATTCAAAACTTATTAAGGAGATGTTAAACAGAATATTAAACATGGATGAATAATGAACATGCTACGAATAAAGCAACATGTTTGCTTTTAAAAAACTATCCTAGAACTACATGATTCTGAATAAATTGACAATCTTTTTTTGTTACAAATAGAGTTCACATTTCTCCCATGGTTATGCAATTATAACAATTATAAACAACAATTATAAATAATATGAAATTTACTAGAGGTGCTGACAAAATATATTATTGCTGCTATCCATTTAAATGTTTAATTAATTTTAATTATTATTAATAGTTAATACATACATCAGTATATTAATCTCTTTTAATGAAAATGATAAATTATAACTACTAATACTTTTTAGAGCCAGAAATCTGACATTGACATTAACAAATATATATATATATATATAGAGAGAGAGAGAGAGAGAGAGAGAGAGAGAGAGAGAGAGAGAGAGAGAGAGAGAGAGAGAGAGAGAGAGAGAGAGCGCATCTCGAATGTACAATCTTAGATATGAAGAAACGAGGGGGGGAAAAAAGATCAGATACGAAAAGCTCTGGCTTCGTGTGGACAAAGACTGGCCCATTTGGTCGACACTGTACAGTGTACAGCCTTCAACGCTGAATCTAGAAATCGTTATGTGATCCGCGGCCTTTCTGTGTTTGCGGTACATGTGTGACTGAAGTGCGGAGAGGCTTTGGCACGTGCACGGGGATTCAGGAACGAACTCCACACGCAAACCTGAAGTTCGCCATGTTTTTGTGCCCTTTGGCATAATTAATAAAGGCAAATAAGACGCCACAGTGCTTGCATACAAACATTGCGTGTTTTATTCTAACAATAAGTGCATGCTGAACATTTATATGGGGTACGTAATAGGTTATCGGCAGACGATTGTGTAACTTAGCGGGGGTAAATCACTGATTTTAAACTAACGTTAAACCCACAAAAGCTCGTTTTTTCACGTGAACACTCACCTGCTCATAATGTGGTCGTCAAACCTAAGACAGAGACCAGCTTATCCATATTTTGATGGTGAAACGTCCATAAAAAGGAAATAAAAAAAGGAAATATTAATATTTGGAATGAGTGGCGCCACAAGAGAGCTCTCTGAGCTCTCACAGTCTCTCCACACAGTAACGTTATGTATGTGAGGTTGCGTTTTTTTCTTCTTTTTTTGTTAAACTACAAATATAAAATATACAAAGAATAAGTAAGAATATTTGCACAAACCTTTGCAGCTGACATGTTCTTGCATCTGTGCCTGTCTTCTTTTTTCTTCCTTCTCCAAGCGGAAATAAAAGCCTTTCTGTGATTGGTCAGGTTTCGCGCTCATTTTTCTCTCGCCAAGCAAGCCGTTCTGTGATTGGTCAGGTTTCGCGCTCATTTTTTAATACTGTATTTTGATTTACAGTAAATTAAAAATACTGTATTTTAGTGGTGCCAGTGGGACATTTCCCACAATGCAACTTTAAAATACAGTAACATACTGTATAACTGTCTTACAGTAAAATACAGTTCATTTTACAGTTAATTACTGTGAAATTTACAGAAATTGCTAACAGTGTAATGTGGTCAGTGACGTTTAACTTATCATTAATCACAACTCAGAGGTTCCTGCCTGTCCTAAAAGGAGTTATGGTTGACGAAGTGCTGGGCTGGTTGAGACCACAAGCAGTTCTTTCTTTGCAAGGTTGAGTTGAAGGTGATGATCCTTCATCCAGCCAGAAATGTCTGTCAGCCAGGCTGCAATATGACCACCAACTGTAAGATAATCTGGTTAGAAATAAGAAGTAGAGTTGAGTTTCATCTGCATGTTTCTGAATGACAGATCCTAATGGTGACATGTAGATGGAGAAGAGAAGTGGTTCAAGCACTGAGCCCTGTGGAACTCCAGCAGCTAGGTGATGTGACTTAGACACTTCACACCTCCACAACACCCTGAAGGATCTACCTTACCCCTTTTCCACCAGAATGAACCGGGTACTAGTTCGCACCTCTCTCAACATCACAACTGCGTCATGAATGGGCTAAAGAAACAGGCTAAAGTGCCTTTATAGACTTGTTGTCAACAATTTTATATACTCCACTCACTTTACTTTTACATCATCCATTGCTCCTCCTGCAACGCTCGCTCCATCTGGTCTACGAGAGGCATCAACAAAAAGTCACAGTGGTGGTGACGTGATGGATCAAATGATATATCTTTGTTGTGTGTATGTGTAATGGTAATTTGGACATAGAAATTGTAATACAGTATGTTCAGGGGGGAAGAAGGAGGACCTGATCGTTTTGATCGTTTTTCGAGAACCGGCGAACATTTAAAAGACTTGACAAAACAAAAAGAAAGTAACGCGGCCCCTCACGGACATCTGCCACGCACACACATAATAAAACATAAACACAACTCAACGTAAAATCCAGGTCTGGCGATCTCTCATTCTTATATGCCTCCGAGCTCCCTCATGAGAGGATTTGAGACCGGTGTGGCTCGCAGGTGACGCTCATTCGCCATCACGCCCCAGTCTCGCTCGCTCCTCCACCTTGCCACAGCCTAGAGCGATATTGCACATATTTGTCATCCGCGCTTCTACCCGCCCGCACGGAATTAATTATCCGTCTGTAACCCCGCCTGTGTATTTTATAAATGTCACAATCCACCCGTTTTAGCAACTTTTATGCCCGCGGGTACCCGACCCGTTGCAGGACTCTACTGCTAGCGAGGCAGTGGGAAACACAAACACACACACACACAATTTCCAGGCATGTTCTATCTAATGCAACGACGCTGTGCAGACCAAGCCGCATATGATATCCAAAGACTGCACCAGCGATTCAAAAGTATAAGGAGTCGTTTGCTCTCACTGTTACTTTGATGTCATACGGCGATGTCACAGCGCCAATGCTTCTCGAACGAGCCTTCCACCAACAATGGCGAACGTTGCGTTACTATTGATTCGACATCGTAAATCATTGGCATCAAAACACAGCGAATCCAACGCATTCATGCAGTTCGCAGTAATTTGTATAGACCGTGATTATAAACGAGCAGCAGCTATTAGCTCCATTAGCTGCTATTTAAAAAATGGCGGATCTCAAGTTGGTGTTCATTTTGCTTGCCCCCAATTCATGACGTTAGCGGTTCTTACTTCTAGCCCAGCAATGTTTTGGTGCTACTTAAGAACCACTTTTCCTGGCTTGGAGTTGGTGCTTTGGCTGTGGAAACACAAAGAACCGATTTAAAACTAAGCTCTGGCTCCGAATTAGCACCAGCACTGCCTTGGTGGAAAAGGGGTACCTGAGAGGTAAGACTTGAACCACTGGAGAGAAGATACTGAGGAGGATCTGGTGGTTAACATCTGGTGGTGTCAAAAGCAGCATGCAAATCCAGCAAGATGAGTATTATAGATTTGGAAGCTGCTCTTGCTAGTCTCAGTGCTTCAGTAACTGAGGGCAGGGCAGTCTCAGTTGAGTGGCTGCTTTTGAAGCCAGATTGGTTGTTGTCCAAGAGGTTGTTCTGTTCAAGGAAGATAGAGAGTTGGTTGAACACAACTCGCTCAAGTGTCTTTGCAATGAAATGCAGAAGGGATACAGGTCTGTAGTTTTCTAAAAGTGCTGGATTTAGAGAGGGTTTCTTAGTGAAGTTAATAAACGTAATTTCGGGAGGAGTATGCCCATCTAATCTTTCCATCAATACCAAGGTATAAAACCAGCAGCTTACCTCTTCCCCTTTTTAGTTCCTGCAGCATCCCTCCTCCTCACCTGCTCCTCTTTTTGTACAAATTTGTACACCACACTGGTGGTGGTTGAGGAGAGATCCCTGACACGAGTGTAAAGCGCTTTGGGTGTACAGTAGTACATATGAAAGCGGTATATAAATGACTCATTCATTTATTATTTTATTCATTCAATTTTGCCTGTTATAGGGGGGCGATCGGAGCTCGGGTAGAATATCCTCTCCGAGCCCCTCTACTGTATAGCAGACAGCAAGCCAAATCTGTCTACCACTTTCACTAAGATTATATGGGCACACAAACTCGTGAAAGAAGGGTTTCCTGAGCCTGCTTAAAAACTAGGGGAAAGGTCCCGGTGTGAAGAGGGTCCTGATGATGTGAGTGAGTGCAGGAGGAACGGAAGAAGAAATGGCCAAGTAGTTGAAAGGGAATAGGATCGAGAGGGCAGGTAGTAGGGTGATTGGAAAGCATGAGTTTTGAGACTTCTGCCTAGGAGAGCGTAGAGAAGAAGATGAGCATGTGCATGGCTATTGTTAAGATTATGCGTGTCTGTTTGTAATGTTGAGAATGGACCGCTCATGGATGTGGTTTTGTTCAAACAGAATGTTACAAAGCCCTTAGCTGTAAGAGTTAATGAAGGGGGGTGGGGGGTTGAAAAGTGTGCGAAAGTAAGTGCAATTGTTGATTTTGTTGTGGTGGTATTTTGTTTTAGCAGTGAAGACATTTGCAGTGAAGGAATAGAGAAGAGATTGATACAAGGTAAGGTCAGTAGTATAAAGTGCGCCACTTCCACTCTGCCACCCTGAATCTAGATCGGGGTGTAGGTATGTGTAAAAAGGGGATCCGCGGAGTGTGTGTTGTGTCAGGAGTCAGTATGAGGATAAGAGTGATGAGAAAGTGGTCTGAGGTGTGCAATAGAGTAACTAAAATGACGTCTGTGGAGCAGTAGCATGTGTAGACAAGGTCCAATTGGTTACCTGATTTGTGAGTAGCCATAGTAGATAGTAGATAAGGTCAAAAGAGGTCAGTAGAATGTTGAAGTCTGTGGACTTGTGTTTTTCAAGGTGGACATTGAAGTCACCAAGTTGTACCAGAGGAGTACCATCCTCTGGGAAGTTAGAGAGTAACAACTCCTCCAAGACATTACCTAACTGACCTGGAGGATTAGCCTAGAAATCTAGATTCACCCTAGTGGCAGCAAATCTAATCTGCTGCGAGTATCATCTAGCAACTCCTAATACACGTCTGAGCTGTAAAAACCAAACTCTGGTCAGGCCAATCACATTGTGTATAGAGTCGGTGGGCGGGGCTTAACATAATGACGGCCGAGTTGTGCGTACATTTACATTTACATTTATGCATTTAGCAGACGCTTTTATCCAAAGCAACTTACAACTCAGGAGAACAGGAAGCACTCCATCAAGAAGAGGCAAAGAAACCCCAAATACCAAGATTTGTATACTACTCAGAGTAGCAAAAAACAGAAAAGGGAAGAAGAAAGGAGAAATAGAGGAGGAAAGAGGTTTTTTTTAATTTATTTATTTTTTATGATTAGATTAACTGCTCATGGAAGAGATGAGTTTTTACCTCTCTTTTGAATGAAGCGAGTGATTCTGTCGTGCGTATGGAGGACGGAAGATCGTTCCACCAACCAGGAACAATGAATGAAAAAGTTCTAGAGAGGGATTTCATGCCTCTCTGTGATGGTACCACAAGCCTTTCGCTCGTTAGCTGAGCGAAGGCTTCTGGTGGGGGTGTAGACTCGTAGGAGTGAGTCGAAGTATGCGGGTGCTGAGCTTGTGAAAGATCCATAAGCAAGAGTCAAAGCTTTGAATTTGATCCGGGCAGCGAGTGGTAGCCAATGCAGAGAGATAAAAAGTGCTGTGACATGAGCCATTTTGGGCTCATTGAATACAAGACGTGCCACAGCGTTCTGGATCATTTGCAGCGGGTTGATTTAACAAGATGGAAGTCCAGCCAGAAGCGCATTGCCATAGTCAAGTCTAGAAATGACCAGGGCTTGGACAAGAAGCTGTGTTGCATGCTCCGTAAGGAACGGTCTGATTTTCCTGATGTTAATAATAATAATAATAATAATAATAATAGATTTTATTTATAATGCACTTTTCATTCCGAAGAATCTCAAAGTGCAACAAAGGAAAAAAAAATAAAAAAGAATAACATGTAAACATATAGAATACTACAAACAATCAACCAACACAAAAAAAAACAGAACAGAAACAGAGCTGATGGTGAACAGAAACAGAGCTGATGGTGGAAGTCTCTGTTAGCTCCGCAGCACACTATGGTCCACTCCATGTTTTAAATTTCTCCCAGCGGCAGTGTCCTGATGATGTCGTCGAGGCATGACAGCTGAAGACCAGATGATGGGTCTTCTTGACGATTCAGACGGTGGGGATCGCCGCAGCACCATGCAGGAGGCAGACAAAGCTCTCCGGGCACTTCTGTGGACACACCGGGGTCGGCGCAGAAGTCCAAGCCGCTCCACGGCCGCAATGCAAGACGGAACAGCGGCGCAGCCGAGAAGCGGAACATCCCAACATCATGCCGGACGCTGATGACTATGGCCCGGATGACGCTAGCCCGGTGCAAACTTCAGCCACCACGCAGCTCAAGCCCAAGGGAGACCACCAGTGAGCAGTCGCAGCGAGCAACATCAAATGTCCTCCAAACCACAACCAACCGCAGCAATTCAAACATAAACATTAGAGAAGCGGTGGAAAACGGCGAACGGTGAACAACGTCCTCTCAGTGGCTGCCAGCAAACAGCATAAGTCCCAATTGTAGCTCTGACTGTTAGACAAGTCACAAACATAATAAAATAAAATAAAATCTAAATCTAATAGTATAGTAACATGATTTGTGGGTGGAGAAGCGGCGAACAGACAACGCCAGCGTCCTCTCCCCCACGTTGTGCAATGCAAATCTGAATGACCAAGCTGTCTTTGAGATGTGGTCTTTGAAGGACAGGTGGTCATCAAAGATTACTCCAAGATTTCTGACCGACCCTGAAAGAGTAATCAAAGATGAACCTAGCTGGATGGTAAAATCGTGTTGTATGGTGGGATTAGCAGGGAAAACAAGCAACTCAGTCTTTGCTAGATTGAGCTGCAGGTGATGTTTTTTCATCCATGCCGAGATGTCTGCCAGACAGCTTGAGATTCGTGCAGCTATTGTGGGATCATCTGGTTGAAATGAGAGGTAGAGCTGTGTGTCATTAGCATAGCAATGCTTGCTGTTACTAGTAAACACAGAAGCTGTCGAACGGCGGTCAAATCAGCTTTGATCGCGACTGTGGAAGACTTGGAGTTAAGCTTTTCAATGTGAAAAGAACATAGAACGGCACTGAAGTCATTAAAAAGGGAAGATGTGCTCTGAGTTTTGCCAACCGGATACAGCAAATTTTTAATCTATAAACTAGCTCAGCTTCACGTTGCTCTGGTTGGTTGTAGCGCTATCCAATCGCATGCAGAGGGAGTTTGAAAGACAACCGTTTATCCCGCCCCTCGGATTGAGCCCTGTCAATGATGAGTTTCCAGACCAAACATCTTGATGTGGGTCTGGCTTGTCAGGCTATTAAAAACCAAATGGTTATTAAGATAAGGCAGTGCTCTAATGCATTTATCCGAAAATGTTATGCATTATCAGCAGCTTTTCTAGCATTAGCGATTTTCAGTCCATTGAGTGCAAGAATAAATGAATAGCAGATACATTTCCAAATATACAAATAACGTAAAATAAAAGGTATATCAGCTTCTCTTGCCTTATTAGCCTTTGTTTCCCTCCTCATTTTCCCTCAAATAAGCAAAGCATAAGCACCTTTGGTGATAGAAAACCCGCCCCTCGGATTGAGCCCTGTCAATGGTGAGTTTCCAGACCAAACATCTTGATGTGGGTCTGGCTTGTCAAGGCTACTGGAGGATGATAAAACATTACAACATGGATTTTAAGTATGATTTTTTTGAGTGTGATTTAAATGAACTCTTGCCAGAAAGAGATAAGGTGTATCATTTTTAAATGACCGATCGTTTCACTAGATAAGACAATATTTCTCATCTGGGTTCCCTTAAGGCGGGCGTACACGGTGCGTTATTTGCTGTCGTACGAACTCGCAGACGATTTTTTTTTCTCTGGAAAAATCGTGTGAACATTGTGGATGCTCGCATGGTCGCGGCTCGCACCGTGTGAGAGGAAATACGAGATGAGCCGAGCACGTTAAGAGCACCTCCCGACCTTACGATCATTTTTAAACATGTTTAAAAAGTCCAGGCAAGTCGGCCCGATTTTTACCAGCATATGACTGTCCCCTATTGCCAAATCATGCAGACGCACATCACATAGGCTCAATCTATGAGTATTATGAGCTCAGTGGCTGCAAACATACAGCGTTCCCCCCCCCCCCCCACACACACACACACACACACAAACTCTTTCTCTCTCTTACGCGCACCCTTCTCTCTCCCTCTGGTTGTTTCGGTTGAAAGGAATGGCTACTGTTCATTGCTTTTCAACAAATCATTAGCGCACATTATTTTTTGTATCTATATAGCAGCAACATTGAAAGCTCCGGTGTCTGTGTTTAACAAGAAAGCTCGGGTGATCGTGGCCGGCTCGTGGTGCAAACAGTGTACCAGCTGATTTGATGCGATGATCAAATTAAATGACTCGTAGCGTCTGCAATATCTCACGACATCCAGAGTGTCCAAATTCGCACAGTGTATGCCCGCATTTAGGTCCTTTGAAGTGCTTTGAAACTGTATTGATTTGGAGCTTCAACCAATTGGTTGCAATTGAAAACTATTATGTGAAAACATTCCTGGAATGTTTTCCTCAAAAAAAGTAATCTCTTTTCGATTCAAGAAAGAAAAACATCTTGGATAAGATGGGGGTGAGTAAAAGATCAGGGGTCTCATTTATAAAACTTTGCATAGTTTTCATCCTTAAAGTGAACGTACGTAAAGGTAGATTTTGCGTATGCACAAAAAATTCTGATTTATAAAACCATGCGTTTATAAATCACAGCCAGCAGCAGATTGTGTGTACGTGCTTCTCCACCCTGTCTCCTCCCCGAAATCTCCTCCCTTACATCACAATGTAAGGCAGCGCTGATTATTATTATTATATATATTTTTAAATACATTTTGAATTCCGTTTGGATTTTACTAAATGTATATAGCCTAAATCAATCGAAACAAATAACACTTATTGGATTTAATCTTCATGATAATGTGGTTATAACATATGAAATGGAGTGAAAATTAACTGTCATTAATTCTTAAAATCATTCTTCTCACATTTATTTTCTACAGTTCTAACTTCAGTTCACGACTTCACCGTCTGTGTCGACAATTCCCTTTGACTCCAAAATGTGCGTACGCACAGCTCAACGTTTGCTTAATGGTGTGCACATTCTCCCGTCATGTTTTTTATAGATCACAACCTTTGCGTGGGAACTGGCATACGTACGTCTCCAGCCCTGTTTTGTGTGTACGCACGCTTTATAAATGAGACCCCAGGAAATTTTCATGCATTTTGTTTTGTTTCCCGATTTTTCACCTCTCTGTTTCAACGTGTTTGCAATAAAGTACTATTTCCTGGATTCCTTCGTCATCGTGAGCTTCTGTGATTCAGCCACCCGTGACAGGTGGGGGTTCTCCGCTACGTTGACTTCTAATGTTTTATGTACTAAGTTTTAGAAATTAGAAATGTTATTGTAGCAAAGTTCGTGAATGTGAGGAAGGAAGAGGACACGGGGGTCGGCTAGACGGTTGATGCTCTTTTATTTTCTCTCAATATTCAAGGCACACTCCGTAGTGTGGAGATTCGTGCAAACTCAAAACAATAGCGATCACTTCCGGGTCGGCACTTCCGGCTTCCGGTAACTCAGTCTCTGTGGGGGTTTGGCATCAACCGTCCTGACTCTCTCTCTTCCTGGTCTCTGGTTCCGCTGGTGTTTTATCCCGTCTCCGCGCTCATTACTGGAACAAGAGACAGGTGTTATTAATCTGCGTCCAACCCACTCACTTACCGCTCGTCCCGCGGCCCTCTCTCCCGCTGCAGACCTCGCTGAACCACGCCCCCCTTGCCACAGTTATATTCTCTAAACTTACCCCTAATACCATGTCCACTCTGGATGTGATGTACCACAACAGATAGAAGCTGTCTACTCTGGATGTGACAAAGCATCCATTGCAAATCTATTTGTCCTTCCTATTAAAAGTATCATGATTGCTTGGACTACGTCATAAAGTTTATTTGTTACGTCATTTGTTGTGTTGTCTCATGCCACTTCCAATGTAGACAGCATCACTGATTAATGGAACCTATTGTATTTTGTTCTGTTGCATCATGCTGTTTACATCCATAGACGCAGTTTAACCCTCACAAAAAAAGTTTAGCATTTTTAGATGTCATTAAAACATTATGTTTGTTGGATAATGCCAGCTCTGTATATGATCTCAGGTTTTTAGTATCCTTATATCCAAATATAACAGTTCTACATCAGTAACAGTAACAGTTCTATGTCTGTTTAGTTTCATTGTGTTTTGGTTGTGTTTTCCCTGTTCTGATTTGAGTTCCCTGTCCCTATTAGTCTCCAGAGATTAACTTACACACCTGTTCTGTTTAACTTTGATCACTCTCCTGTATAAAGGGAGTGGTTGGTTCATTGGCCATCATTGGTTTACTGTGTGAATGCTGCAAAAACACACAAAACTACATAAAATGGAAAAGAGCTTTTTAGATTGAATACCAATAGATTTGACAAGAAATCTGAGATATATTTTTTTTTCAGACAACCGAAAGCTAAAGAAAAGAGACAGAAATGGATCGCTGCCCTTCAAAGAAACAGCTGAACTCCAGGCAGCAAAACGTGGATTTGCAGTTATATTTTTTTTTTGTCAAAAGGTTGAATTTTGAGGTAAAATCATACCCTAAATGTTGTATTGTTATAGATTGCATTTACTACTCATCAATTAAATATTTACCATCTTATATCCTGCAAAATTGGATGTTTTTAAATAAACACTAACAAAAACTACAGACTAGGGCTGGACGATATGACATTTAGTATAAATTATTTAGAACTACCTATATTGTAATTATTTAAAACAGCACTGGGTAACTTTTGCTCTCGGGGTCCCCCTACAGTTGGGAAAAAATAATGTCGTCAACTACTGTCGTAAGCTCTGTCATCCTACAACAGGGGATGCCATAGCCATGGGCGTAGATTACGCGGGGGACGGGGGGGACGTGTCCCCCTCACTTTTAATAAAATGTATTTTCGTCCCCCGCACTTTTACTGGGTCTCACCGATCCTAGTCGACCCGCTCCGAGCGGGATTCGAACCGGTGTTACTCTGTGTGGGGGCGGACAAGTTAACAGAGACGCTAACGACAGCCTTCTCTAAACTCGGTTGATAGCGCGCTTCTTGAGGTCAGGGGCAAGTGTATTTACATAGAAACCAATGTGAATACATCAAGATTTAAATTCAGAGACAAAAAATTATCTATGCATGACCTGTAATTTTTTCCGAATCTTAATATGAGGAGTGCGCTCTCACAGAAAGTCCAAAAGTGGGTTCGTAATACCCTGTCAAGCTGGAGCTGCAGCTGAAGGAGAACAATCGTTATGAGTGATGAAACGTGACGACGACAATCAGACGAGTGCGACAATATATGCTTTATGTGTGTTTTTTAAGTCATCTCAATGTAGCCTATTTATTGACAATAAAGTATCATGAATAATGCAGCTTTTTTAATGTTTAGTATTCTGCTCACCACGGCTGCATTTATGTAATCGAAAATAGTTAAAACAGTAATATTTTGAACATTATTACAAATTAAAACCGCTTTTTTTCCCTATGTGAATATATAGTAATTTATTCCTGTGATCAAAGCTGAATTTATCATCATTACTCCAGTCTTCAGTGTCACATGATCCGTCACTAATCATTCTCAGATGAGGATTTCATAATCAAGAAACATTTATGATTATTATCTGTGTTGAAAACAGTTCCCAAAATGTTGTGGAAACCATGATAGCCTACATGTTATTTTTCAGGATTCTTTAATGAATAGAAAGTTCAATGGACAGCATTTATTTGCATTTATTAAATAAATTATCTAATTTGTAATATTAAAAATATCACTTGTGATCAATTTAATGCATGTCTGATCAATAAAAGTATTAATTTCTCTCTTTTAATTTTACCACAAATGTTTAGAAAATTAAGCATCACCATGGGCAGCACAACTGATAATAATCCTAAATGTGTGTTGATCATCAGATCCTCATATGGGAATGATTAGTGAAGGATCACTGAAGACTGGAGTAATGATGATAAATTCAGCTTTGATCACAGGAATAAATTACATTTTACTATATATTCACATAGAGAACAGATGAGTTACATCAGAATATATATATATATTTTTACATTGCATAAAATCTATGGAGTCTTAATGCAGAAGTGTTTGTAGTATATAAACCAATCATAAAATTGGCACACAAAAAAAAGGAGAATAGGAGAAAAATATTATAGATATTAATTATTGGTTATTGTTCAGCAGTGTATTTGATATCTTGCCCAATTAAAAGCAAGAGATGCGATAAATTATATTGGTCCAAAAAAAAAAAAAAATGGTATTACGACATTTCTGTCCCCCTCATTTCTGAAAAGATGGCTACGCCCCTGGCCATAGCGCATGCATTTGTTGACATGACAACCCTGATAGCCGCGGGTCGTCTCATAACCCGCGGACCCTGTATGTCTATTTAATGGTCGCGGGTTGTAAAAATATATAGAGTGGTGCGGGGCGAGCCAAATAATTTCATAAAATCGGCCCCGTGGGTTGGTGCAGCACTAACAGTTACCCTGAACACACATCACATGCAGGAGTTCGGCTTGCGTCGCGTGTGAAATGTCTTCATCCCCGGTACAGTGGCATATGTTTCAGCATGTCATATGAATATAATTTCATGGGTTTTATTTTTTTCAAACACAAAATAATCGTGATGCTCACGTTTACAAGCCAGCGTCATTATAGTAGACTATTGGTTACCGTTTTACAGAATATATGATACTTCAGTTCAATGTTTGAGTGGTAGGTAATCACCATAACAAGCATGACAGCATCGGTCGGGCACGCCTCCTCCAGCTCACGCCGACGAGCAAACGCTGGTCCAATGTTGATCCTCGTCCTGCCTTTAATCCCATCACTTTTTCGTTTCCTCTTATTGCTTTCCTCCAACAAAACCGTTTTCTATCTTATTTGTCTGTGCTGTTTCGGACATGACTATATTATCCGACAAACAAAGTTGGGCTCGCACGTCCGAATGTAAGGAAGTGTGTGTGTTGGTGGAAGTGACGTATATGCCGTAAAGCAGTCGAATTTTGTAGTTCTTTTTGTGCTCGGGTTACTACTCGAAACCCGAAGTTTAAAAGTACGATTAAAAACGCTACAGACCCCATCAGGCGATGGCAGACGTGTCATTCAACCTATTGTAAGTCGATTTATCATCACAAGAGTCTTGAAAATATATTATGAAGGTTGAAAAGTTACCTAGAGCAGATTTAAAGCGTTCACAGGCAAATTTGCTTTATGTATTTCCCTGGCATTGAAATCAGGCACATACTGTATAATATAACATATAACATATCCATGGATCACTGGATCTTTAGTATGTTGTAAGTAAAATTATATCGAGTCCAACCTTTAATTAAAGTGAAACAAGTTTTGCAGCGTCCCCTATTAAATCCAGTCATGGAACAGCTCTTCTGCCACTCAGTTCGGCTGAGGGGGGCATGGTCTGGCGGGAGAGTGATGTCAGTGCATACCTTCTATTTAAAACCTGAGTTTTCTCAGATCTGTTCGATTTATGTGTAGGGGGTTGGCTAATTATCCTATTTTTGCTCTGTAGTTTCCTGAGTACTTGCAATTAAAGTTTGTTTTCTCTCTATCGCTGTGCGCTTATTGCTGCCACTTCACCCGTCACACTAAATAGCATCTGCTGTTCTAATTTTGGTCTCTCCTCTGTAACCTTCACAGCTTTGTGCTAGAGAGTTGAGAAGAACTGCTACCTTTTAGACTAATCAGACTAAAGATTTATTTGGTGGATGGTGACTAAAAGAAACAAACAATAATTAACATTAAAGAAGCCTTAACTAGATAGCATAGCATCATGTAAGCTTGCGGCATTAAGCAGCCACCTAAAACATATTAGCAATCACCAAATTAAACCCTAGAAACTGCATAGAAACCAATAATATTGTTTTAGATGAGCAAGCTCCACCCATATTTGAAAAATCTATTCTAGTGGACCATCTTTAAGTGTAAATGTAAATTACCGCAGCTCATATACCTCAAATCACTGAATGCAAATTTTAGATTCATTTATATAAAGCACAAAACATCTTTTTAGGCTATTGGAATAGATGAGGCTCTATACTTTTGAAAACTCATCTAAACATGCCTTTGACAATGAGCCAGTTTCTCTCTTCAGTGCCTTGTCGGAAATTATGCATAATTGGATCATAGAATTGTACAAAATCGCAATGGATCATCCTTTATGGACATATCAAATTATTGAAAAAAGCATCTGTGTGAATTTCACAGCCAGAGAACTTCATAAACACATCAGATGTTATATACGATATAAAATATGATATTATCAGCTCGTGAAGGTTGGTAACTATGATGCTGTTTGGGGGGAGGTGCGGCTAGCTGATGATGTGGAAAATATGTGTTTTACCTGTTTACTCTGCATGACAGGTTTTGCCTAAAACCAATTCTAGTCTGTTCTTGTTTGCAAGTGTTATATGGCAAGGTCATTTTTGTGGATGTTCCTTTTTTTCACAGTATTTATTTGAGGAATATGCAGGGCTAACAAACTCTGATTATTCAACTTATGTGAGAATTATCACTTTTCTAACTCTCCTATCTGAATTACAATTTTCTGTGTGACAAAATAGGTAAATAAACCACATATACTTTCACAGAAGAAGGACCCTAAGCCATATCTAAAAACAGAATATACTGTATACAGGAGGTCCTTTTTTGGTACCCCTTACAGCATGAACATCTGTAAACAGCAACAGGGTGAAACTACTCAGAACACCTTAGCAGCCAACCATAACAAACTAGCTACACAAATGCACATTTCCAGAGGCAAACTATATTCTTTTTAATCAGGCATAAAAATAAAAAACCCTGTGAATAGACTGTCAGTCTATATGCTGTTGCTCAGCAGACACATATAGAAGAGAGATTTGTCTGGTAACCTACATTTTTTAATGGATGAGAAGAATGTCAGAGCCTCTGTGGTATTCTTCTTCTGATGTTCAATGGATTTTTTGAAAATAGACAAGATGGAGAGTCCCCCCCCCCCCCCGCCCCCAACCTACAGATGACCAATCTCATTAAACCAATGAGACATTCGGCAGCAACTGAGCTCATTTTGGCTAAAAATCTTTTAATTTAGCATGAACAGACCATGTTTGTTGGTTTTCTTTTGAGTTTTTTTTCAGTGAACATTTATGGACTTATTGTAGATTATTCATCAAGTGAACAACCTTATATTAAATTGAAATAATTTTGCTCTCACTTTAATTATTATTATTATTATTATTATTATTATTATTATTATTATTATTATTATTTATATATATATATATATATATATATATATATATTTTTTTTTTTTTTTTTTTACAGACATCAAATACAGGCCAATTCATACAATACAGTTTTATGGCATAATATCAATTAAGAGTTAAGTAAGTTTATATAATTACCAACAACAGTTGATTTTCAAGTTGTTAATTGGCTGTGTACCATTACAAAGGCTGCATCCTTCGAAGGACTCTGACTTCAAAGTCCACACGATAATATTTCGATAATTAACCATTTGAAGCATATACGATCACACCAGTGTGATTTGAACATTCGGGGCATCACGTTATCAACTGCTAAATTAAAATCTGTGTTCGCGTTTTGAATGGCAGTGAGCCAGAGACTGACAATATGCAATCATGTGCAAACATGGGCGTCGGAAGCAAATAAAAAGTGATTTCAATTTTGCATGTATTTTTCTATTCATAATTTTATTATTTATTATCAAAATTAATATTTGCAATTGCACTTTAACCACGTCAGTTTGAAGCACCGGCATATTGCGCTGTACGCAATTGTCAGCTGTTATCAAATAATAATTGCTGGCTTTTAGCACAGGTAGTAAGTCATAGTTTGGTTTCGATTTGAGTCATTGGCAGCCTGTTGCGCTGATTAATCTTTGGGATAATTATAAAAGCGTCCACAGCTGTTCTCACTCAAGTGGTGATCAGCGTGTATTTAATAAGCATTTCAGCGCTGGCGCGATAGACCGACAAGGGTAAAGACATCTTTTTTTCGACTCTACCTACGATCGACTCCACCGAAGAATGAACACAGAGAACGCACTTAAGTATTTATTTCTCTGTCCTGTTTCTCCTTCTCTCTTTTCTCACGATGTGCTTTCACTACATACCCACTATCTCTAACCCATGATCCACTATCACACGCAGACGGCAGCGCAACACTGCTAATCTGGGCCCTATTCCTTCCTATACCAATATTCCTCCCTCCTTTTCTCTGGGTCTATGGAATTGTCAGTCAGCTGTAAACAAAGCTGACTTCATTCCAGCCTTTGCCACTCAATCCACTCGGAATATCTTGGCCTTGACTGAGACCTGGATCCGTCCAGAAGACTCAGCAACCCCTGCTGCTCTCTCTAACAACTTCTCTTTCTCGCACACCCCTCGCCACACTGGCAGGGGTGGAGGCACAGGTTCTCTCATCACAAACAATTGGAAATACTCAACCCACACCTCTCTTTGCAATAACAACTTATTTGAATACAATGCTTTTACAGTTACAGCTCCTGCTAAAATGCATATTGTAGTCATTTACCCCCCTCCAGGTCAATTTGGCACCTTTGTTGAGAAACTAAATGTGCTGCTATCCTCATTCCCAGAGGATGACAGCCCACTTGTAATCCTTGGAGATTTTAACATCCACCTGGACAAACCGTATGCTATGGATTTCCCCTCCCTTCTATCCTCATTCGATCTCAAACTCCTTACTACCTCACACACCCACAAATCTGGCAACCAACTTGACCTCATCTACATACGCAACTGCACTACAGAAAACACTTTGGTCAAACCCTTACACTTCTCTCATCATTACTTCATCACATTTAATCTACATCTTACTACTTGTGCACTTCCACTTCCTCTACCAGTTAGTTTCAGACGAAACCTGCGTTCTCTTTCTGCCTCTCATCTCTCCTCCATTGTGTCATCCTCTCTTCCTTGACCCACACAATTCTCCTCTATGGATGTCAACACCGCAACAGACACTTTATGTACTACTTTAACTTCTTGTCTACATAGTATCTGCCCTTTATCTTCTAGGCCAGCACGCTCTACTCCCTCTAACCCTTGGTTAACTGATGTTCTTAGTGTTCACCGGACCAAACTTAGCAGAGAGAAAATGGCGCAAATCAAACGACCCATCTGACCTGAGTAAGTATCAATCTCTGCTCTTTTCCTTCTCACTTTATATCCATGCAGCTAAATCCTCATATTTCCACAACAAAATCAACAGCAACTCAGACACACACACACTTTTCAGAACTTTCAACTTTCTCCTCTTTCCCCCTCCACCACCTCACTGGGCCCTATTTTAACGATCTGAAACGGGCGGGTCTCAGCGCTGTTGCTATTTTCCCGGCGGGATAAATGGCTCTTGCGCCCGGCGCAAATCTAAAATGGGTTGGTCTGAAGTAGCTTAATTATTCCTAGGTGTGTGGTTTGGGTGTAACGTGAAAAAACCAATCAGAGCGTCATCCAACATTCCCTTTAAAAGCAGGTGTGCAAGTTCCATTTTGGATTGCTATTATTATGGCATATTTACCAGGCGCACGCCAGGAGTGGTTCACTACAATTAGCCTGAATAATTTGTAAGCTAGATTTATGCTTATTTTTTCACATCTTCGTGGCACACCACAATGATTTCCGTCATCTCATGTGTTAATATTTTTTTAGTGTAACAATTTATGATTTGCAAAAATAACTGTTGCATCTGTGTAGATTACATGAGCAAAGTGTATGTGCATTGTGCACGCTATACATTACGATCAAGCATGCGCCCTTAAAATAGCATAATGAACAACGCGCAACACACCACTGACTTTAGACTAGGTTCTTTCTGGTCAGTGGCGCAATGGTTTAATGGAACAGCAAAATTGCACCAGGGATTGTTTGCACCGGAACACGCCTCCTTTTTTGCGCTGATCCGCCCAGGGAGCGCAAGTTCATTCACTAGTTTAGCGACGTGCTTCTGTGAAGGGAAAAGCACGCTTTGCGCGGGTGCAAAATAGGAATGACACATGTGTCGGTGTACAAAGTCAATTGCGCTGGGTGCAAGATAGGGCCCTCTATCTGCATCCCATTTTTTCACAGATAAATCCACAATCATCAGCAGTTAGTTCCCACCTCCATACACACACACACGATTTAAAATCAGCCACATCCACAGCCAAATATTTTCTCTCCTCCTTCTCTTTACTCATTGAGGCTGAAGTATCTTAACTGCTCCTCTCCAGCCATCCCACTACCTGCCCTCTAGATCCCCTCCCCTCACATCTTCTACAAGCCATCTCCCCTACACTCTTACCAGCACTCACACACATCATTAACACATCTCTCTGCAACGGCATCTTCCCTACCACATTCAAGCAGGCTCGGGTAACCCCACTGCTTAAAAAAAACACATTAGAAACATCACTTGTAGAGAACTACCGACCTGTTTCTCTCCTACCATTAGCGAAAACACTTGAAAGAGTTGTTTTCAACCAGGTCTTATTTTTCCTCTCACAGTCTAATCAACTTGACGTAAACCAATCAGGTTTCAAAAAGGGCCACTCAACTGAGACGGCATTATTGTTGGTTACTGAAGCCCTGCAGATAGCAAAAGCTGCTTCCAAATCATCAGTCCTCATCCTCCTTGATCTATCTGCTCCCTTTGATACTGTGAATCATCAGATTCTTCTGTCCACCCTCTCATCACTGGGCATCACAGGGACTCCACTCCACTGGTTTGAGTCTTATCTCACAGGTAGATCTTTTATGGTTGCCTGGAGAGGAGAGGTATCCAAAACACATCAACTGACCACGGGGGTTCCTCAGGACTCAGTGCTGCGACCTCTCCTCTTTCCCATTTACACAACATTATTGGGACCCATCATTCAGGCACATGGCCTCTCATATCATTGTTATGCTGATGACACAACTCTACCTCTCATTTCAACCAGATGATCCGACAGTAGCTGCACAAATCTCAAGCTGTCTGGTGGACATCTCGGCATAGATGAAAAAACATCACCTGCAGCTCAATTTATTTGATAACAAAGACTGAGCTGCTCGTCTTCCCTGCTAATCTGACCATACAACAAGATTTTACAATCCAGCTAGTTTCATCTTTGATTACCCCTTCAGGGACGGTCAGAAATCTTGGAGTAATCTTTGATGACCAGCTGTCCGTCAAAGACCACATCTCAAAGACAGCTCGGTCATTCAGGTTTGTGTTACACAACATCAGGAAAATCAGACCGTTCCTTACGGAGCATGCAAATCAGCTTCTTGTCCAAGCCCTGGTCATTTCTAGACTTGACCATTGCAATGCGCTTCTGGCTGGACTTCCATCATGTGCAATCAAACCGCTGCAAATGATCCAGAACGCTGCGGCACTTCTTGTCTTTAATGAGCTCAAAAGGGCTCATGTCACAGCACTTTTTATCTCTCTGCATTGGCTACCACTCACTGCCCGGATCAAATTTAAAGCTCTGACTCTTGCTTATGGATCTTCCAAAGCTCAGCACCCGCATACTTTGACTCACTTCTACGAGTCTACACCCCCACCAGAAGCCTTCGCTCAGCTAACAAGTGTGTGTTCCATCACAGAGAGACATGATATCCCTCTCCAGAACTTTTTCATTCATTGTTCCTGGTTGGTGGAACAGTCTTCCGTCCTCCATACGCACAACAGCTTCTCTAGCATCATTCAAAAGACAGGTAAAAACTCATCTCTTCCATGAGCACTTAATCTTATAAAAAAAAAAACTCCTAAACTCGTCCTCCACTACTTTTTCTTTTCTTCTCTCCTTCCCCTTTTTCTGTCCTGACTCTCTGTGGTCATTAAAAATCCCAGTTCCAAATCATTTGGAAAAAGAGTAGGGGTGTAACCCTGGCACCAATTGGCCTCTGTCC